>NW_015113596.1:348906-391647 GCF_001443285.1 Poecilia latipinna | reverse complement strand
TTCCCCCTTACGGCGCAACTGGCCCAATTCCCTTTTTTTTTCAAAACAGGTTTTTTTTTTTTTTTTTTTTTGCCATGGTCGTTCACGCTTCCAAAAATATATGCGACCTGTATGTGCTCTTCAGTGTGAACTGCAAGCGACTTGAAAGTGTCCCGCATGCGCAGTAGAGTGCGCAATAGCGTCAGCTTTCTGCCAACGGCCATAAAGAAGAGGAAGTAAACATTGATGCTAACGGTGGAACATAGCTTACGCATTTGAAGTTGTTATCCGACCGGAGCCAGCACTTTAATAACCTAATGCTCATTATCGTCCGCCATGGTTGTTGTTTTTCTACTCGCTTGGGCGTATGAGGACGCAGGACTGTTGAAACTAGTGTAGCCTAAGAGCGGAGGGTGAATCTGGGGTGCGCCATAATACGGGATGTTTACCGTAAAATACTAATAACGGGAGCACGGCGGGAAAGGAGGGTAAAAAGCGGTAGTTTCCCCGGCCAAAACGGGAGACTTGACAGGTATGTGCCAACGTTTTCCTTTTCAAACGTCGCTTCGTAATACACAAACGTTGAAGGCTTTAAAAATTTTACTCAAAACACTTAAGAACGAGCCACGTCGTCGCTAACAGAAATTACGATGGAAATTTGTGAGAAATAAATGTAAGGTTTCCATCTGTAGATTATGTTGCATTCTGGATGTAAGCGTGTTGTGGAATCATACATTATTTGAACCCTTGTGGATGTAAGAATTCACAAGGGCTTTGTGGGCTTGTGATGTCTCACTTCTTTCGAGGATATGAGGCTTTGAATGGTGAGCTGGACATTATTTTGCATTTTAGAATAGTTTGACAAAGCGTCTACAGTTATGATCTTTTATTGGCATACATGATCGAAATCATAGCTTTTCAATAAAAGCTACGATTTTTTTTGGGAATCTTAGCTATCATATATTTATATACGAATATGCAATTGAATATATGTAGTATATGCCCTGCCCATAGTGACCCTTCCTGTTATCTGCTGAAAGTCTTGCTCTCTCTCTGACTCACCTCGACATACTGCGTAAAATAGTTTCCTTTTCAATAGCTCCTGTGTTTCCTCTGATTTCATTTTATAGATACTAAAAAACAGTCAAATTCAGCACTCCTCTCTGAGTGTTGGATTTGTTAAGCAAGCGTAACATTTCTCCGTGCATCTCTAGTTTGCATACGTCTTTTATTTAGGAATATACACTTTTGCACAAATGTCTTCTGATAATAACCTAGAAATGTTCAGGTTTTAGCTGCTGCAGCCAGTGGGTTGTCAGCTCGGTGAACTGTGAGGAATTGAAAAGCAGTCGTCTTCAGATTTATTGTGGCGTTTCGAAATAGAAAATACACGCACACAACATCATTTTCCAAGCAGTGTATTCACCGACATGAATAGTGTTTGACCCTTAGTTTAATAAGAACTTTTAACGTCCACCGCTGCAGGGTGAGACATGATTCATGTGCCATCGTGCTCATAAATAAATTTCTTTCTCTGAAAAGGGAAGTAAATGTCCTTAACTTCGGCGGCAGCATTTAAATAACAGCCGAGTGAGGCTGCGGCTATCAGTTAAATCCCAACTTTCCTATCCAAACAAGCTCACAGCCTGTTTATCTCAACTCCGAATCTCATTTCTAGTTTTCCTCCAACCCAGTCACTAAACTCTGAGCGAAGATAAGGCTGTGAAATGGCAGAATAGTCTTGAATAGCTTCGGGGGCAAACCTCTGGAGATGTGCAGTTAGTCTTTCATCCCGTGCATCTAAATGTGCTTACATGTCACCGCTGTAACAGAGCGACGGTGATCGCTACTGACAAGCTACAGTGATGTTGCAGCAGTTCGTTTGCAGGCTTACACAATGTCCTCGACCGCTGAAATCTCTGTTTTTCATTCAGCGCTGCCTCGGATTATTCAAGGACAACAAGCCGTGAGCCATGCGGAGTAGTATCAAAGAGAGGGATCCAAAGATGATATCCGTGCAGTGAATAATTTAGGGAGCTCCTTAAAGAGCTGCTTTTGTGAATTTGTAGAAGTCAGTTTTGAAGATTAGGCCGATTTAAAAAAATAATAATAATAATAATAATTTATTTATTTTTCCCTCTGTCAGGCTGATTATCTGCATTTGACTCAGATAATTCATTTCCTGCTGGGGCATTGTCGTGAAAGCGGTTGAAGTATTGGTGTTGAAATGATAAACGCAGACAAATTGCGCAACGGGAAGTAGCATATTTCAAGAGGCTGAGTTGAAATTAAAACCTTTTTAATAAAGAGTTGCAAGCCTGCGAAAGATTCAGCTGATTCAAACTCCTTACTTAGATGAAATATTAGCAATCCATAACATTTTAATTAAAAACAGGATTTCAACGCATCACATAACGCTATCTCATGTGCTAAAGCAAAATTATTCATCCTTCACAAACTTTCAGTGTTTTTTTTTTTTTTTTTTTGCCATCTTAAGTGTTTTTTTCCCCCCCTTCTCTGTCTCCTCTTGAATCACTCCTCGGATGATGTTCTTGCAGTTTATGTAAAGAATGTGTAGGTGGAAGGTTTGCTTCTTCATGCAGTGAAACGTTCCAGTCTATTCGTCTTCCTAACGCCCTGGTGGCCGCAGGGCAAGTCTTACGACAGTATGCATCGGCTGCTGTCGATTTCCCCCCCCCCCCCCCCACCACACCCCCGTCATGTTGCTCTAGCATGTGGACTGCATCTAGTGGTATTCTTCAGATTAGAGTTTATCCAGCGACTGTCGCCGCTCTCTTTAAGTGCATAATGAGCACATATACATATATATATATATATACATGGAGTCACACACTGAGGGAAAACATGTAGTTTCACAAGAGGGAACTCCAGCCAGCATGTAACGGCACCGCCTGGGGAGGAACACCTACTCAGCCTTCACTTTATATGCGCCCTGTTCTTTCAATGTGGTTGGTCATCTGAGACAAATTGTGCAGCATTGCAGAGCGTGATGTGTTTTAAGCATATAAAACCGCTTAAATGTTATTACAAAAAGATATAATTTTAGCCATGTGCCCTTTGCCTTTAGCTTCACTGAGTCACATTTCGACTATACTGCAGACCGTGTGATTTAACACTCTTAACTGAACCAGAGGGTCGTTATAATGAGTCGAGATGATTTTGGACGGTGTGAGATACATCGACAGGCAGTTTAGTCAATGAAAAAGGGCGAACGACTCGTCGTCGTCATCGTTGTTGTTTAGTGTCTTCCGCTAACCCTCGCTGCGGTCTTATTTTGTGTAAATATAATACGCTAATTAAAATACCTCTGCTGCCGACGAAAAGGTGAGCAACACTGTAAATATCTAGACGTAAGTTCTTCTTATGAGGTGGATTCAGCCTTTTCACCTGCAGTGGTTCTGACTGAATCTGTAGTCAGCATTACCTGTAAGTTTTTACGTGGTTGGTTGGGATCGGTGGTCGACAGGTTAGTAATAGAAATAAACTCTTCCTATTCGTGAACCATGAGCACACCAACCTGCTAATCAGATTTGTATTTAAATCTGCATTTCAACCCTAAAATGTTTGCCAAAGACAATTTAATTGCCAATATTTAATTTTGCTGTGCAAACTCCTTGATTAACTTTCCTAATTCGAAGTGAATTCAATGTTCACCAAAAATGTAATTATGCATATATTTTTATATTAACGGTTCACCCTGTCTTTTAATGCCAATAATCAACTAGTTATATAGCAAATTGATATAAAATTGTTTTAAAGATATTGCTAAGCTGAGACTGTTATTTATTGTAAAGGCAAAGAGGTCCAAAGGCCAAAATCACCACAGACCAAAAAAAAAAAAAAAAAATTAAAATAATCAATATAGTTTTGATGATTCCCAAGAGTTTGTGAAAGTATTTGACAGAAAGTTGAGACACAATTTGAATTATTTGGAAGATTTTTATCCAAGCTAATGGAAAATAAAGACAGCATTTTATTTTATTTTTTTTTTTTTAAAAAAGGACATTATTCTCATTAAACACTGTAATGATGGTATTATAGTCTGGAACTGTTTTGCATCTTCTAGAGCAGAACAGCTCAACCCTAACTAGTAGGTTGCTTTGGGGGGGGGCGGAGGGAAGCATTTATTTTTTCGCACAGAATAAGAGAAACATTCTGTAAGGGGGAAGATACTTTTTCACAGTTGTGTATTTCATACATAACAGCCCAAAGAACAGCTAGTTTCCTATCCTACCCTACAAGGTGTAACAATACCTTCCCACCAAGCATCAATACACACAAAGAGCTGTTATCACAAAAAAAAAAAAATGCTGCAGTGTTCAAGGCAGCGTTTCATCTTTTAAATCTTGTGGCACCTACTGGCGATTCTGTCCTAGAAAATTTCACCTCCTCGTCTTTCCTTTTTACCCCGCTCCCTAATGCCGCTTCCTTTTCGCAGGGCTCGTTCTTGCGTCTCGAGTTCAGTTGTTGCGTCCCTCCATTAGCTGATGCGGTGGAAAGCTCAGACATCCACGCAGCAGAGTTCAAAGTTGTGTTTAAAACGGGGGTGCTGCAAAGGATGCTGTACCTGCCAGTTATGCCTAACAAGGTGGCGAGAGCTGAAGCTAAACAGAAGGTGAGGGAGAAAGGAGAGAGAGCTGGAGGAAAAGGGGGAAAAAAACAATGACAGGCAGATGTGGGTGTTTGCACAGCGATGAATAAGACTGGAGTTGAAGAAAAAAAAAGTGAGAAGAGGTAGCATTTTCCATCTGGATATTAGTCATGCATAGAAACATCCAATGTTAATAATCTGAACTGAAATGCACAGAGCAGAAAAATACCACAGCATCCCCTCTGCGATAAAGTAAATGATGCGTGTCTTCATTTAAGGCTGGGATCATGGGAATTTACTCATGGCGGCTGATGTTTATGAGCTGAAATCCGTTATTTTATTAGTCCTTCAGGAGAGTGGGCTTTCTAGCTTCACGAGAAACTAAAATGTTCGCAGGATTGATCAATGCTAGACGAGCTGTTCGTGTCGTGGTTGTCAGCGTTGTTCTAATAAGCTGAAGCAAAGAGAAACCTGTGAGTTTATTATTTAGAACGGACTGATCCGCCATGGTGGCTTCAGTGGCCAGCACAGAGACATGCAGGGCAAACAAGTTAAGGGCAGTTTAGAGTGAGAAATTAGCTAAACAGTCTCATCTGGGGACTGTAGAGAAAAGGGAGAACTTTTGCACAAAGACGTCAGGCCAGGATTCAAACCGGGGACCTTCTTGTGTAGCCTGACGTGAGCTCTAACCTCTCCACTCGGTCTGTCACGATAAAAACATTTGCTGTATGATGAATTGTTGTGGGCGTTATTGCAATAAATGATAATGTTGTAGTTTTGGGACCATTTGTAAGTGATATAATGGTAATTTCATAATAATTCAAGAACACATTCTCAAAGATCAATAAACTTTATAACTCTAATGAACATTTAACACTGGAACTGGAAGACATTTTAAATATCCAAAATAAATGAACAAAACAACAAATTGAATTATGAAGTCTATGTGAACAAAAAATGACTAGATGAGAACAAAACACCAGGCAGAACAAAAAGATAAATCATTCCAATCGAAATTATTGAGTTTAATTTTTTTATGTGATTAATTGGTTTGTTGATTATTGTGACAGGCTTACTCTCCACCACCAGGATTATCCAATTCCTGATAAGCAAAAACAACAAAGAAGAAGCTTTCGAACTAACGTTGAATTCAACATATTTGCATAGAGATTTTTCCTGATTATAAGAGGAGTAATGAAGAATTTGACCGCTCAAAAAGGTTCATTGATCGCAATCTGTAATCTGTTGCTTTCTATTTACAAAAGAGAAACGTTGGCTTTTTCAGACAAACATCAACAGATGTGATATGAACACGATGGTGGCAATTAAAGAAAGAAAGGGTACGAAGAAAATCCTTTCGAAAATGCCAAAATTCACATCAAGTAATAACAACAGGTGGCCAAACTGTTAATTTCTCTCCAATTTTTAAAGATGGTAGCACATAATTGTGAAGTTCAAGGAAAATATTCAACACATTTTGCAAAAAAAACCCCCAAAAAACTCCAATACCAAAATAAATGTGTGACTTCATTCAGGAGTCACCTAAAGTTCACCTCTGTGTGATGTAACATCAAATACAACTCTTCCCTGAAGGTCTCTGAGATTTTCAGGAGAACTTTTTAGATCACGAAGACCAAGGAACACAAGAGACGGGCCAGGGATGAAGTTGAGAGGAACTTCATGGGTTAGGTCACCAGATAACTTCTGTCCAGTCCATCATGTGAAAGAGTGAGGCACAACTGCAAGCCTTTCATGGCATTTACAGGCATTCAATCCACAAATCTCAGTTTTACAGAAGAATGACAAGAGGAAAGCTCTAACTTAATTGAGTCGATCCCAAGTCCTGTTTGCAGGCGCCGCAACAAATGTGTGGACAAAGACACTCTAATCGTCAGATTAATCCAAAAATGTACTTACCATGTGGTGGCGGCGCACCGTCCCCATGACGAGGCGTGATCTTATGAAGCGCGGTTGTTTTTCCCCAGCAGTAACAAGACGAGTTGATCAGACTTGAAAGGACCATGATTGATGCAAAAATACAGGGAAATCCTGGAAGAAAATCAGAGTGAAGCTTCGTCTTCCAGCAGGACAATTACCCAAAGCTTTCAGCCAGTTACAATGCGATGGTTTCGATCAAAGCATAATCATGTGTTGAAACCACCCAGGTAGGGATCGGTTTTATAAATCTACTTGGCGTGAGGTTTTACGGATTATTCCACGTGCTGTTGACACAATCTGACCGAGCTTGGAGTGTTTTTACAGAATGGGCTGAAATTTTATCCTCTAGATGTCCAAAGTTGATGGAGCCTCACTCCAAAAGACTGTCAGCTACAACTGCCGCAAACGGTTGGTTCGGCAAAGTATTTCCTCAGGGAGGTTTGATACAAATACACTTATCAGCTCAAAATCCTTTTAAAGAAGATTATCTGAACATTCCCATCTCAGTTTTCCGACCAGGAAACTGTGGGGTGCACATCAAGAAAAACCTATGAAAGCACAGTTATTGTCACAGTACACTTGAGAAATGTCTTTAATAAGCACAAGCAAGCTTTGAAGCACATGTAGGCAGAGCGAACTCACCTCCGCAAACTTTTATTAGCACTGATTGGACAATGAATGTAGACAATACTCCTCCTAATGAGCAGTTTACAGTATATAACCTCATTTAGCAACTTAATGTTACGGACAGGCTTCAGAGTTGCGTTAAGATTTATGGACGTAACAGCAGATTCTTTCATTCGCCATATTTCCCGGGGGTCTATTTTTACTGTCTTTGTTCCCATTTATTATGTGCAAATAAAACAAAATAGCTAATGTCTTTTAAGACAATCAGTATCTGATGTTTTTATGGCTGAAATTTGCTTCCAGAGACCCACAGATGGCCACAGATAGGCCCTGTTATAAATCTTTTATAGCACAGAGAGGCTCAGCGCTGGAATATTTGCATGCTCATGTTTCAGGGAATTTGTCCATTAAGAGATGTGACCAGAGCACTGACTTCCCTATTATTTCTAGCTGATTACCCAAGCAGCAGCATTTGCAGGAAGGAGAAGTGAAGGGCAGTGGGCAGCAGAGCATGGCCACAGGGAGCAGACATCCCACATGGCAAACATTTATTCAGATACTCGCTACTTTATCCACATGATTAACACTCATCACGACCTCACGTTAAACATTTCCCACACAAACTACTGCAACTTTTCCATGAAAACTTTCACTTAAAGGCCTGCGTTCTTCCTCTGTGACCCGAAAATTGCCTTTTTTTTTTTTTTTTTTTTTTTTTTTTTTTTGTTTCTTTTTGTCTTTGTCTTCGTGTCACCAGTCTGCTCCCAGTTCTCCCGAGGAGTCTACGCCATCTTCGGCTTCTACGACCGCAAGTCCATGAACACGCTGACCTCCTTCTGCGGCGCCCTGCACACTTCCTTCATCACGCCCAGCTTCCCCATCGACGCCGACGTGCAGTTTGTCATCCAGATGAGGCCCAGTTTGAAGGGAGCCATTCTCAGTCTGCTGGACCATTACAAGTGGGAGAGGTTCGTCTATCTTTACGACACCGACAGAGGTGAGCGGGCCCCTCCTGGGGAAACAACAAAAACCGTTGGCGCGCCGCTCCGCAACAACGCGAGCGAGCTAAAGATCAGGAGCGCAGATGTGGCGCGGCAGAGAAACATCCGAATGGCGGGGAGGGGGGAGAGAAATGAGAAAAATCTGTTTCAGACCAAAAGCCAGCTCAAGCAGATGTTTTATTACACACTGTATATGATCGGGCTTTAATATGTAAATCCCTCATTTCAGTCCTCATTCGAAGCAGTCAGATGCATTTTATTCTCTGACAGTAATGATCCTAAATTGCGTCTGTATGTGGGTGAATCCGGCTCAGAGAGGCACTCAATACTTCCTTGCTTCTGGTAAATGAGTCATTCACAGGTGTTGCTGTAGTTTGACTACAGCGTCTGACTCTATAATTCCCCCCCCCCCCCACAAAAAATTTTTTAAAAACCCCCCCAGCAGATTATAACTTCGCTCTAATTGGATTAGGTAAAGGGAGTGTGCAAAAACCTCCAACTTTTCTACGTGGTGTAGGGCCTCGGACTTTCTTCGTGTGGGTCCCATCTAAGCAGCGGTGAGGGCCGTAAGGGTCGCCATTTGTAGGCGTTAAGAAACAGCAGAGCAGTTTGTTAGAAAATAAACTGCAAGCAAGTTCCATACGAGCTGTAGATGAACACAAACAGCTCTGATCTGACCCAGGATATCAGTATCAGTAGCTTTTTCATTAATTTAGTTGGATTTATTTAGATAGCAGATATAGAGCATAAAATGATGTACCATTAATTTGCTCAGATTAGTAATCAATAGTTCAAATCATTTTAAAAAATAATGCTGGTGTGACATCTTTCATACAACTAAAGTTTGGTGTCCTGGGATGTCACAGTTTCAACAACAATGCCTTAATATTCTGCTGAGTTTTTCTGTGAAATAATATCGGTTATTCACTCCACTCAGTTAAATAAATAAGTTGGAAATCCCTTTTTTTTATGGAGAAATGCAACAAGTAACAGTTTGCTCTCTCATAAACTTAAACTCAGCTTAACATTTGGATCACATGGTTTGATGCTTTGTACCCTCAAGGCAAAAACTTGTTCTCTGTCTTTTTCTTCTCTTGTTCTGAAAAAAAAAGGCGTCATTGTGTTTTGCAGTTCTCATTTGGTAGCTCTTGCAGGAGGTGTTGTTCGCAGAGAAGTAGAAATGGTTGCTGATGTTGGAGAAAGAGATTTGTTCCAGCTTGAGCAAAATTCTCTCTTTTAGTGGAGTTTACCTTAAGTTTTGGTTTAAAACGAATTTTATACCAATAATTTTGCATTAGCACATCAAAGATAATACTGAGATAATAAGATAATAAGGAGTGATTGAATGGAGTGTTTGGTTTGCTGAAAAGGTTTAGGTGCCCTGCATTCAAACTCTGCTTGCCAAAAATACATTTAGCCAGTTGGACGGAATTTCATTTCCCTTTATGCCCTCATCCAGTATGGATCTTAGTGATCAAGATGCTCTGCAAGAGAGCAAATAATGATGAAATGGGTAAATTCATTCAATAACAGCGTCACAATATTCAATAATCACATTTTCACAATACATATTCATCTCATGCAGCCCTAGCTTAAATGCAAAGGATGCAAGCCTCATAAAAAAATAATTTTGGTATTGGCTAACAAAAACCTGACTGCTACGTCTCTAATTTAATACACGTTTCTTTTAACAACGAGTCGTCTAATATCATCACAGAGCCAATCACAACTTAAAGGTACAGCTACCAACTTTTTTATTACTTTGAATAGCAATCAGAAAACTTCAGGAATTGGTTCTATGTTTCACATCTCTATTTTTTATTTTTTATTTTTTTGGCTATCTCCACTGACTTTGATTAACTTTTTTGATTCTGTTGCAGCTTTAAGAACTTTTGAACAATGTCCATGTGCTTTCTAAAGAAATTAGGACAGAACTTATTGAAAAGTAAAAACTTTCTCGGATTCATTTTTTTTTCTTAAACATTCCTTTTTATGTTTGTCTTATAAGCGGAAAATGACTTTCCAACAGGCGGATCTTTCTTTACGCCTGGGTTCAGCTGCAAACCTTAAGGTTAAATTTATTGATTGACTCCAGTCTTCCTTCTGCTTCCCGTTCAGAAAGAGCTCAGTCGCAATTTTGGTTGTGCTCCAAACTTTGCAAAGTGGCTCCAGCTCTGAACAGATTTAAAAGAGGGAGATTCTGAGCTGCTTGGTCTTTACCTGTGTAGGCGTGCGTCGATCAGTCCGGCGAGAGCCTTTTTGATAATGAGAGCCGAACACATGCTGATCTGGAGAGGTTAAGATAAGTAAAACCTCCTGCAAGCTTTTGACAGTTCAAACACGTACCTGAAATTCTCAATGACATTCACACCTGCGACAGGTGGAGGTTACTGAAATTGTACAGCGTGTGATGTTGCGCGCAACATATTTTAATGTCACCGCTTTCAGAGGAATAAAGATTTGGAGAGTGTTGCTGGCTTCAGCCCGACTTTGAAATCTGACAAACTTTTCGCAACTGTGGATTCCAGCTATTTTTAAACCTTCGTCGAGCATTTCTAGGACAACTAAGGTCCTTTATGACTTCCTCTGCTTTCTTTCATGCATCTTCAACACAGATGTCTCATCTACTGCAGCAATGAATCAGATTGTCCCACTTGACCACAGAGCATGCAAATGAATTTTCAAATATGTATTAATACAAAAAAAATCCCATCAACATAAGAGCTTTTTACAGCCATATGCCATCTATTTTGCTACACCTGGTAAATATTAATGATGCACTTTTTTCCACTTCCGACAGACATCTGACAGACAATTCAGATCTGACACAGAAAAATGGTGTTGAATTGACTTAAAATCTGCCTTTTTTTTAAAAAAAATCCACTGAATTATAAAATTATTTAATAACTTTTCACCAGTGCATCACTCTTAAATACACCAATAGCTTCACAAGCTTGATGAAACATGAAAAAAGCAACTTTAATTTGTTCAGCCAGTGCATTTAGGAGTATAGCAGCCAATGTAAATAAATAAATAAATAATAAAGAAAGTGAAACTGACGAAAACAATAGGTTGATTACCTTGGTAACAAACCTTCTTTCAAATGCTTCAGAAAGTGCAATTTGGAATGTGAAACATAAAGTAAAATAAATAGTAAAGCACGATGTCACACAGAGCACAGAAATGTTCATTTTATCACTTTAACACCAGCTTATGTGTTTGGCAAGGTTGGAAATGGAAACCGTGATAGAGCAACGTCATAAACCTGAAATATGTGGAGCTTGCAGAAAAGCATGGAGTTAATGGTATTATTAACTCTCTGAAGTACTAGAACATTTCTTTTAAATCCAGCGGACTCGACTAGTAAACTAAAATAGGTTGTCATGAGATCTTTCAACAAAGTAACCATTCTAAGCGTAAGACCAAATCAACACAGACAACCTGCTCATTTGTCCATCTCAGGCCTCAGACCTAAATCTCATCGTAAAGCTGAAGAGTATGGGGATAAAAAAAAAAATATATATGCAAAAAGGGAAAGGTCAAAGGCTCCTCTCTCCACTGAATATATTCTAACTTTTATCTATCAATTCCAATTTGAAATTATATTTCTGCAATACAAGATGGTGTTATTTTAAGTCTTTTCTTTTTTTTTTTTTTTTTTTTTTACAAATCTTTACCAGGGGCTGCCAATAAGTGTGGCTGGTACTGTACGCTCAGCTACGTTTGGCCTCATTAAGAAGCTTGTTATCGCTCCCACACGAGCGGGAACCTCGGTCTTATTGATCTGGCCGACGTGTCTGTGGCAGATTGCGGGCGTCTGATAATTGGTTTGTGTGGCGTGGCGAGACAAAAATATTTACCCAGTTTATTGCCTCTCATTGGTATCATCAGCCTCGTCTGAAGTGCCTCCCTGATGCGGCCCTTGGATGCTTGTCCTGTTTCACTTTGCTGGCCTGTTTCACCTGCTGCTGCTGCGTGGCGGCTGACAGGCCACCATCTGTAACACTTTAGCCACTTTCGCAGAGGAAGCCCAAGCTGAGGATGTATTTCTTCGTGCTGCACAGCTTGTGTTGGATGAGAGACAGCTTAGTCGTCCCGTGTTGGCTCGTCTCGCTCATTGCCATCCGAGCTCTGGAGTCGGCGTAGCAGCCATTCCTCATTCAAACGTCACTTTAATCTTCATTATAGGAGCTTATTTATGGGGCAAGTGAGGAGTCTCTGAGAGATGCTGATGTGAGTGCTGATGGTTGGCTTGGGACAATGACCGAGTAATGGCGCCGCAGAATGATTTTAAATTGAATGATTAAAATATGCAGAACAAAGCAAGGGCATCGAAAAGTCCACCTGGAGTCAGAAAAAGCATGAAAATGTGTCTCTCTATCCCTTTTAGATCTTATAAAATACACTTTCCATGAGACACTTTTCTTTTATTTACCAAACCTTTATCCATATTCATGGATTTGGACGATAATAGAGGATTTTATTATTATTATTATTATTATTATTATTATTATTATTATTATTATTATTATTATTATTTTTCAAAACGTGGCCCAGCATTGGGTTTCACATCAGATTTTAAATTCCAAATGGTGTCGACATCAAATAGGTTCAGCCTGGCTGTGATGCTGGAGATTGGCCTGCTCCGACAGGCTGAAACACTTTCCACTGACATCTTTGCATTAATTATCAAACCGCAAGAAGAGTTCTTTCTTCGGGCCGATCCTCACAGGGCTCCCTCCTCCGATTCATGCAGCTCGTTTTCAAGGGACCGATTGGCAGATAAACAGAAGTTAAGCAGAAGGAAAAGCTAAAGAGGCAAAAAAAAAAAATAGAGGCTGTGGTCATTAAACATATAGGCTGTTGTGCTGCACTGCAACACTACCTATTTATCCTGATGTGCTGGCTTTGAAATGGCCTCATTAAATAGAATAATGGCTGCAGGCAGAAAAGACCTCTTGAACCGAAGAACATCTGGTCAGCACCAGCTGGCCGCTCATAGAAGGATCCTGCCAACTCTTTTCTTTTCTTTTTTTTTGTCGTTGCAAATTTACTGCAAATTGCTCCTATGCAGCATTTGATGTTGACATAAATAATCATTTATATTTCTTAAAAAGGATTTAAAGTATTTTTTTTCCGGCTTCCACAATTCCCACTGATGGTTGTTTGGCTCCAAATGACTTCTGTCTCCTTCGGCTCCAATAGTTGTCCCTTTTCAAACGTGCATCGTTACCCTTGGGTTATGCTCTGCTCGCCAGCGTCTCCCTAACTGTTAACAGGAGCCATTTTGCAGTCATTCCTAATACAGTTTTAGACTGTTTTGATCTCAAACGTTTTTGTACGTCAAAATAATTTGTGGTTTTAACTACGTCCGTATTTGCAAAAGAAAGAAAACGGTTTAAGAGTTTTCAAGAGCGTGGCGTTCATTTGTTGAGTACAAATGAGTCGATGCGAACCAGAACCAGCTTTTTACATCTAGATATTGACATTGTTGTCTGTTCTGATTTGCAAAGTAGTTTGAATTTATAGAGATTAGATGGGGAGCATCTGTGAACTTTGATTTTTTTTACAAATTTTGTCAGATTCATAGCAGCATTTTTCTGGCCCATTTTAATGCATGGTTATGTTTTGATCTGCCTGGCTCATCTTAGCTCTGCCTGTACGTTTAGGATCATTTTCATGATGAAAAGTGAATGAATACACATTTCTTTTGTAGATTTACCAGGATTACTCTGTAATTACCTCTATTCATCTTCCCCTCCACTCTGACCAGCTTCCCGGTCCCTGCTGAAGAATAACTCCCTCACACACGACGCTGTCAGTGCCATGTTAGGCTGTAGATAAGGATGTGTGTGTTGCTGTCATTTCCTTCACACTTACTGTTTTTGCTTGCGGGCCAAAACGATCGATTTTGCTCTTTTTTGAGAATATCAGAATCAAAAATGAGAGTCGTTGTTCTTGGCCATGTTTGCAGACACAAACAGGGACTTTGACTTTGGTTCAACCTTGCTCTCTCATTTATGATTAATAAAAATGATGTCCTCTTTTCCTTCCATTTCACAATTATGCATTACAAGATGCTGCTATTTTTAAAGCTTTTCACAAATCTTTACCAGGGATGCCAATGAATGTGGTTGGGTCTCTATGCTCAGCTATGGTTGCACATACATTCATGTGATTTACACATGAAATCCCAATTAAATATGATAAAATTAATGGGTGTAGCTTATTAAAAACAGTACCTGGTTAAGCAGAAGACATCTGAATGCTAGTGTAGGTCAAATCTAATGACCACAGAGCACTTTGGGGTTGATAGAGATCCATCACACTTTACATAAAGTTATATGTGTAGTGATCTAGTTTTTAATGAGTGATGTATATTTATTAGCTGTGCAGCTGTCGGGAGTGTGTAATATAAATGCAGCTACTTAAACAAATGCAGCCAGCCCTATAAGTAATAAATATTTCTGTTTAGTCAAAAAGAGCAATTTGGCGTACCTCGTCAGAGCACATGCTCATCTAAACCGAATTAAAGCACAGTGCATTAGCAAATGCGCTTGTTAAAGATCCCGTTGTAATGCTCTCCGTCTCCCTCTCTGTTCCTGCTGCTTAATGAACTCTGCATAATGAAAAATAGATCTTTGGCTGCCATCAAAATGAAGCAGCACCATTTAGCAGCATTAATGGCAGCGCTCCCTGCTATCTCCTGCAGACAAATGGGGACAGTGGGATTGGTGGAGGGCCTGCATTTGATGTGTAATCACACTGCACCGCTGCTGAACGTCTCTTTGGTTTCGTCTCCGCGAGGAAACATCTGATTAATTGCATATGGCTAAAGCGCTGCACTCAGCAGTTAAGCATACGGGCTGATTAACAAAGAAAAAAAGGGAGGAAGAGAGATAGCAGATTGTGCCTCCCCGAGAATGCTGCGCCCGTGACCTCACTCCCAGACAGAGCGCTGGGCCTCGACATCCTGCGCTCCCCCTCTTATGAAGCCGCCGCCCTTCTGTTTAACCTCTTTTTTTTTAACTCTGAGACCCTAATATTGGGATTTAGACACCAATTTATCAGCCAGGCTCTCCTTGAAGAGAGAGCTGTTATCTGTTTCCATTCAAGGACTCTTTTAGGCTTCATAGTGAACGTCCAAAGAGAAAAGAGGCGAATAAAACAAAAAAAAAAAGGTCTTTTTGTTTTTTTTTCCCTCTATGCTGGTTTCAAAGGATTCAAATGAACTTGATGTGAGCTTCAAGGTTAAATAGAACAATAACATTTGTTAGACCTTTACAATTGGGCAGTGTTTTTTTGAAGTCACATCTGAGAAGGTTTTTTTTTTTTTTTTTTTTAACTCCTGCTGAATAAATTTTAGCTTCTCTGCGGGACTAAGCTCGCCTTAAGATTTACTGCAAACAGAGTGTGTTTGGAGAAGCCGTTTGAGAGCTGCATGTTTATCTTAGAGTGTGTGTGTGTGTGTGTGTGTGTGTGTGTGTGTGTGTGTGTGGTTGACCTCATTGGTGAAAACCTCAAAGAGCTCTGTGCATCCACTGAGAAGGTACAGCTGAGGCGTTGGCCGTCTCCAAGTGTTTCTGCATGAACCGAGCCTCCTCTCTTTACTTGATCCGCTCTGCCAGACACCCGAAATGGCAACGATTGATCCGTGCACATTCGAACACGGAGAGGCTGCTAGGCTTTAAAATAAGCTAACAAACATCATGCAGATCTCCACTGTGCAGCACCGAGCCTATAAAGGCAACCGAATTGTTAAATTATTAATTGAGAAGGTTTTCTGCAGATCAGGTGGTGTATTTCCACCCAGTTTTCTGTCTTTTGTGTCTGTTTAGAGAAAAAAAAAAACCTCATTGTGTGTCTTTATGAACCCTTTTTATCTGAAATGATTGGTGGATGGCCTTGACAGAGCAGAAATCCTAAGCCTTCTTCTCAGTTTTTATTTGTTGTTTTTTTTTTTTAAAAGGTGAGCTGCACTTTTTGCTCTCTTCATCCAAAGATTTTCCACTTTATGCGTCACCATGTGACGCATCCCAAATCTGTTTTGAGGAAAAAAGCCACGGCTTAGTCAGTCTTGCAGTCTTGAGCAAAAATGGTAAGTCACAACCCAAGCAAGACCAAAATAATCTTTAGTGGACAGTTCATGCAAACCTTGACAATTCATTGTTCGATTCACCCTTAAGGCATTGTCTGCATCCCAGTATCCCTCTGCTGTCTTGCGAAAGTATTCACGCCCCTTGACATCCTTGTCATGCAGAAATCCAGTTTTATTTTATGTGACCGGTAAACACCTAAGTAGCAATAATTGTGAAGTGGGAGGAAAAGGATTTGTGGTCTTTGAAGTTATTTTATGAATAAAATTATAAAAAGTGGGCCGGGCATATGTAAATATTTTAGTAATCGAGAACTCTATAGATTATTTTTACGATTAATCGAGTATTCGGATCTCTCTCTCTCTCTGCCTCTCCAGCGCTCTTCCTACCGTTCCCTCCGAAACATAACGACTCCGTTCCGACAGCAGAAAAGCTGTCGTACTCCCAACATCGTGCACCGGAATTTAACGAGACTTATTTGTCCCCCAACACCTGGCAAAAAGCTGGAAAATTCAATGTCATGCTGCTAGCACGTAGCAACAACTCATAGGTGGAAGTGAGAGCGCTGCCCACCACAAATAACGACCCAGCTGGAACACGGTGCGGCTAAATAATAAAACATAATTTTAACGAAGCTTCGAGGCAGATAAATTTTCCTAGAGGAATTTTAATAATCGAGGTTCTCGAATCAGTTGAGGAATAATTACAGCCCTGCTGAGGAGAAACAGGAGTTCTGCTAAAACAATAAAGGGATTCAACTTCAGTTGGCCCAGAGAGACCAAAGGTGGCATGTAGGGGATGTATGAGAGTTGAGCAGCAGTTGTAGCTTTGACGTATTCCTTGTTCATGCAGAAATGGTAGATGCAATCAAACCAGCGACGACTGATTCCTAACGCTGCATCTTCTGACAAGAACAGAAATCCATCCTCTCCCTGTTTTGCTCAGAGTTTTAATGGGGGAGGTAGTGCAAGTTTTATTTCAGGTGAGACAAAGGCTTTTTTTATCCTCCCCTTAGCTTTGCCTCAGTGTCTCACAGACAGTAGAAGGACCACATCTCATGGAAACAAAAAGACAGACGAGGAACAGAAGAGTCAGCAAATCCTTTGTGCCTCTTTTATAAAAAATAAATGCTGAGCACCAATCAGACGTGCTGTCAGATGCATCAGACGCCATTTAACTCTTCAAATTCCAAACATCCTTTCACCTCTGAACTTTGCGTGGGTTAGCAGGAGGTCGGCTGGCCAACAGACAGGAGACCCGCTCTAAAAGCCATCGCTCTGGTTTTTTATTTGGCTTTAAGCTTCATTTTATGCTGATCATCAGCTTCTGCTCACCTTTTTTTAAGGGCATTTCTTCAAGATAATGCGAGATAATGCTGTGCAAAGTAGTGACAGCGGGGGCACCAGCAAGTGTGGCGCTTTTGATTTTACTAAAAATAATTTTCTAAAAAAAAATATGCATTAAGCTAAAGTGTCTATTTTTCTAAAAAATTTTCAGTATGAAATATTTCAGTTTTGCTGGGCTCAAATAAATGTAATTCTGTCTTATAGAAATGAATTGCTGACCCAGATACTATGATTAGCTGATTGGTAAATATGCAGCATAATATAATATTTATATATGCAAAATTCAGTCACTTTATTTTTTTTTAAACATCTTTTGGGTTTAGGTAATGCAGTTGAAAGATGTACACCAGTATCCACGCATGAATTTTATTGAAAAGAAAAATCAAGACGTACGTCACGCCGTCCTGTAACGCCAGCAGAACTTTGACCAGAGTTCTGTTTCTCTAAGCAGCTTATATGACTTTAAACTGTTTGGATTTATCTTTTTTTTTATAATGTGAAAGTGATATTTTGTGACTTGTGAATGAAACCATAAGAAGGTATAAAGCGGCTTCCGCCAAATGTTTTTTCAGGAGGTTTTCAGCTTTCGTTGGGTAGAAAATAATCTATTTGATTATTTCAGATGTGAGATTTAGTAGGAGTGGGTGGCGTGGAGGTGACTGAGCTCATCGCAGTTCATCTAATTGGAAGCAAGGAGCTGCTATCTACGCTGGACTTCACTTGGAGTGGGTGTTGTCAGACTAATTGTACTCAAAAGTGTCCTTTCGCTGTCATCTGCCAACTTGAATCCTTTTTAATTTGTCGCCTCCGTCTGAATGGCCCACTGAAATCCGCCTTCTTTGTTTGAGCCACGCGATTGGGCTGAGGTTGTTTTTTGAGATTTTTCCAGAAGTAGGTTCGGTTGTTCTTATCTAAGGTCGCTTTGATGTCACGCTTGGCTCGGAGCGTCCCGCCAAGACGCTGGTGGTAGGATGCCTCCGAGAGGATCGCAAGGAGGTCACCTTCTCCGGCGCAGGGGGAGGATCGACTGAGTCACAGTTGAGGCTGCACACTACGCTCCTCCGTGACTCGTCATGTGATCCGCTGCCCAAGACTTGAAGGGAAGGAGGACACAGCCTGGTGCCAGAGCAGCTTCAGTGACACACAGAGGATGCAAATCCTGTGGTTACAATTCTGCAGGAGGGCGGAGAAAGAAAAGGGGAGTCTAGGAAAATCTGTACTTCCAGATGGAATTTCCTATCCCATTTTTTTTTTTTTTAGATATTACATTTATTACATATTTTGATTATTGATACAGAAAAAGGATAAAGGTATTAGAACAGAACGGATCTGATGCAGCACAGACAAATCCCATCAGGAGGCATTTACATAAATTACAGCAAAAGAGTTAGTTATTTTCTATTTGAAAAACTCATTTTCGCTTCATGTTTCTACAGAATGTTTTGTTCTCATGATTGTCCACCAGTCCATTCTGCAAACCTACACAACACGATGCTGCCATGTTGCTTTTGAAGTAGTGACCTCTTCTTAACTGAGCGACCTTTCAGCCTGTGTTCAGGACTCATTTTAATCACACCGTTGACTGGCTGGACATTTCCACCATTTTCATATCTGCATATGATCTTTTTGAATATTGGTGTGCCCAACAATGAACGTGGCTTTTGGTGCTCCACAATCCTTTGAAGGCATAGTAATGTAGGTGTATGCAAACTTACGACTCTATGTTAAGCGATATCTTAATATTTTGACATTCAACAAACTTTGGTTATGGTATGGAAATACATGCTTTCATCTCCATCCAGGCTGAAAATCAGCCTCCAGCCCAACAGGATGGATTTCATTTTAAATAAAAATATATATTCATTTTTTTTTTATTGCACTGCTTAAAAAAATTTAGGCCTGGCATCATAGTCTAACTCAAGCAATGTGGGAACCATTAATTAATGATGTCCAGTAATTTGCCAATAACAATATTAAGAATAATAATTAAAAAAAAATCCCCTCTCCAAAGCAATATAAATGATTATGAGCCCTCTCCAATTTTATTTTGCTTACAGTTGGATCTTAAAATGTTCTGCTGTGTAAAGCCAGCAGTCCCAGCTTTAAATAGTACTATATCAGCAGAGTACATACTGATCGCCTTGGCAGAGCTGTGTGGGCTGCAAAGCTCATATATTCCAGTGATTCCCACGTAGCAGCCAACTCTGCATTGTGCTACACACCCAAGCAGTCGCTGCTGTCTTTGGGTTTTTGTGGTGAGCAAACTCCCAAATAAAGTCAATTTTATGCATGAAATAAGTTGCAGTAATTTCCCTACAGAACCGGAACACATTTGCGAAGCTTTGTGAGAAGTTTCCCAAACCGTTTGAGCAATTGATGTGACACAGCAGCCCCGCGTTTCTTCTCCGTCTAACTGGTGAGTTTTTTTGTTTGCTCTTTTTTAACCGATGCTGTTACGTCGTATGCCTGCTTCGTGTCGCCATTAATCTCTTCAAGAGAAAACTCGGTCCTTTTCCCAGTCTCTTTGAGTAGCCGTCTATAAAAAACTGATTTCAGCTGATAAAAGAGCAAACTGTCGGTTCGAGTGCTGGTGCAAAATGAGCTTCAGAGGAAGCATATGTCGCATCGCTGGAGACTTTCCCCTCCCTTTCTGTTTCAGGGAGGGGTTTTTTACAGACTCAATTATTCAACATGGAGGTTCATCTTACATCGGGACAATGACCTTCAACGTACAGCCCAAGCAGCAATGGAATAGTGTAAAAGAACCATATTTCTCATATGCAACGGCCTAGTCAAAGTCCACACCTACATTAAAAAAATAATTAAAAAAATATATATACTTGAAATTTTTTTCACAAATGCTTTCAGTCCTATTAGACAAAAACCTCGACACAGTTTCCCCCAGAAAACTTCCTAATCCTGGTGGTTGGGTACCAGGGCAGTCATTTGTCCAGCGGTTTGTGCCGTTCCAAAGGGAACGCCACAAACTTTTGCTTCAGATTTCACTGTATGACCCTCTCAGTGTTGGTCTATCACATGAAATTCTCATAATATGCAATAAACGTAGTGTGACCAAACCTACAAAAAAAAAAAAGAGTCTGAGGACTATAAATATTTATTTGCAAGTTGCAGAACAACATCAAGCACCTCCTAGAAAACACAGAGATGATGGTGAAATGCAAAACGAGCCACGTGGAGCCGCCTGTTGACTAACAAACGAGCCGAGGCAGATCTGTTGTTCAGTCAGGCGCCGGCTCAGATAAGATCAGTCAATCAAAAGCTGCACCGCATGTAAAACTAATCTATTAGTCATCCTTATAATTTAACATATCAATGCAAGGTCATCTTAGTTTCCTCAAGCGCTTCCTCACGCTGCAGCATTTAATATTAACACTCTTTAAGCAAACACTTCAGCAACCCTGCAGCCTTCGGTCTCCACCGAACAGCAAGAGGGAAGTGAGTGGATTCTTAAAATGTTTGACCTACTTTCCTTTTTTGTTTACTGCAAACTGCTTCCTACTCGGGGAGGTTGAAACGAACAGCACAAATGCAGGTTGTAAAACCTTAGAAGAAGAAAAAAAAAAGCGCTAATAACAGCTAAATGCCCTGCAGACTGGAGCACATCTAAAGACTTGTGGAGCTCGCTGGAATTCATTTCCATTAGCGTCCAGGTAGTTTTGTTGAGTGCTGCAGCGGGAGAGATGTGTGATGTGCTATAATTAGCATTGTTACAGTACGCTCCCAATTTTCAATGTGTATAATTGTTCGGGTCAGTGCTGAATAATTGAGTCTGTAAAAGCGCCCTTTAACGGTCGTCCTGCCTGCTGCCTGTTGTACAATGCACCATCTGCTTGCAAAGTCAACCACAACTGTGAGTCATTTTGGACAGGAACCAATACGGCCGTGCAGAGTTTATACTTTCCAAGAGGCTAACATATCTTTATTTGGAGGTTTTTTTACATACTTGTAAATTCATAGGTCAGGCTGTTTGAGTTCATTTCTTACAAATAACAGCTCAACAACAGCTTGCACGCATAAACGTCTCAGTCCAAAAATCACACAGGCTTCATTCTAGTGCGAGAAAAAGGGAAACGTGCAAATCCCCCCCAAATCCTTTTTCTAAAGCAGCTGCTAATACATTTTAAAATGTCATACGTATCCCAGCTTATGATGTTCAGAGCCACACGTCGCAGAGCTGGGAGGAGGAGAGCTGCCGCTCCGCTTCACCCCCCTCCCCCCCCGGCCCTCCCAAGTATAAACACGACCACATGTTGCTGCAAACGTAAGCTGGTACCGTCCAGACTGAGGTCAGCTTCTTATTAATCGTTAGACCTTCTCGCAGAGCTTCCTGACAGCACGCCGCCACCCTCGTTTGATTGCTTAACCTCTGCGCGTATCAAACACAGAAACGTGGGTCTCTTTCGCCTCCGTAACCCCCCAACCCACCCACCTGAGGGGCTGGCGTGGCGGCACACAGCGAGAGCCACTTGTCTTTAAAGGCCAAATCCGATCTGAGCGCTGTCTGCTGAGCACTTCACTGTGAAGGTCACCGGCAGGGGAAGGGAGGGCGGATGTGTCAGCTAAGTTTGCTGTGCTCTGAATACTTAGCAGCTCCGTGCCGAACACGTCAACTCGCAGGTCTGAAACGATTACCAGTAAAACGGCCGAGCTGGTTACGGGCAGCAGCAGGTTGTTTCTGTTCCAGGAGCGACAAAGAGAAACGGCCAAATTGTAGACAGTGCCGCATATTTATTCTGGATCCTTTGAATGCGCAGAGATATGCTTGTTTTAAATGATTTTATATCTTTTTAACACGTTGTTTTTGCTGCATCTAGAAATTCCCCCTCTAAAGATGTAGCTTCGGCGGCAGCAGCTCCGTTCAGCTTTGAGGTTTTCTGTTGAGCTCTTTATCTGGTTAAAAAAATGTGATTTCTTTGTTTTTTTCTTTTTTTTGAGAGGTTTTTCTGCTCCGATATAGAGGCTGTGTTGTCTGAGTCATTTCCGTTGGTACTTCTGCCACTTTTTACAAATCTTTTATGATGAGTAACCATGGCAGCAGCAGGGTTGTTAGACTGGGGAGCAGGTGATTGAGCTTTCTAACTAATGCCCAGATCAAGAAGTTACGTGATCAAAAAGTAGCTGAAAAAGAGACGTTTCAAACACAGGAAGCAAATGAAAGATAAGGAAAGGTACAGTGGACGGCTAAAGTATTCATACCCCTGGGTGTTTTCCACATACAATCATGTTAAAACTACTAACTTCCATGTATTTTAAGTGGAACCTTTGATAGAAGTGTAGAACAGTCAGTGTAGAAAGTCAAACTTAGCTTTTTGTTTCAGCACCTGGTCAGCTTGCTGTAATTAATGGGACCATGGATTCAGAAAACGCTGCGAAACAATATTTGATCATCAAGTTGTGCCTTTAGGCAGCACCACACTCACAACTCTGCCTCGGAATGGCTTGAAATATAAAAATAAATGTCTTCAAGTGCCCTAGGACGTAAATTTGATTGTGGCATAATCTTAAACGATTTATTTGAGTTTAAAAAGACTCCTAGGAGGGTGAATGGAAACAGTTCTTCAAAAGAGAGTGGGTGCATAAATCCCCCCACAGTAACGTCAGAGACTATTATCCAGTCAGTTTAGTTTTGCATATTTCTTTTATGAAGCACTGCTTTATTTGTTTAATGATAAGCAGTTAGCATTGACCTGCCATGAAATTCATTTTCTTGCAGAGATTACCTGTGAACATTGATTTACTAATATTTTTGCAAATTGCCTTACTCAGCAACTAAAATATCTACAATTTCTTGCAGCTTAATTCTTCCTCTAACATACTGCGATGCCTCTCAATTTGTATAATCAGTATCTATCCTGGAGCGTATTTTTTGTCTTTAACTAGGACATATATTTAACTCAATAAGATTCTTACATTTTTCCACCATTGGAAAGCATTGACATGTTTTCCGTATACACATTTCTGATCTATTTCCAATGTTGTGAGTCATGCATGATGCTCTTAGAGCTCTTACAATGTGAGGTATTTTAACACGAATGACACGAGCAGCTGAATGTATTTGTTCCATTTGACATCTAAATAAAGCCGTTTTTAGCTGTGCAGTTTGAGGCATACACACATTTGACAAGGGACACATAATATTAAAAAGCCTCATGCCTGTGGCTCTGTCCCATTTTTCTCTCATACACATTTATTAGCCAAATGCTGGGTTTACAAAGACCTTACCCAGGAAGCAGAAAAGTAAATGTAATTTAAATATATGTAAATAACCTTTAGGAATTAGTTTACTTACTCCACTCGGTGTAAAAACTAATAATGTTTCTTGTTGCACAGCAGCTTATAAAATAAAAATTACGCTTTCAATATTAGAAGTGCTGTTTCATGTTCATTCATGTACAAATCTAGAAATGTTCAATTATTTTACCTGCCATCAATTAACACGCAGCAGCCTCTGGTGCTATTTTGTACCTCTAGGATAGATTTATTATTATTATTATTTTTTTTTTTTGCAGCCTTATTGTTTCTTTTCTTTTTTACAAAATCATCTGTGCCATAATTATTGGCAACCCTGCTAATAGTTTTGACATCACCTTTTTGCTGGTTCGTTTTCCAAAACAGTTTATAGGTCTGATGCATACGGTGACATCTTTGGCCGTTTCTCTCCGTTGTCTGGTTAAACCTTGTGTTCTGATCTCTAGTTGTATAAGATTAACAACTGACATTGCCATGGAAGAATTTGTTTCATTTGGGGAACAATTGATTTTAAATTGCAAATGTGTTTTCAGCCGCTGTCTTTTGGAGAGAAAAACAAAATAACAATTTTTCGCTGACAAGCAGAAGTGACCACATTTTATTGAAAATCTGTTATTTCAAATAGTCCATGATGTCATCACTCCAACAGGATTCCCAGGGTCCGCAGCATAACGGTTCCCCCACCATGCCTAACAGAGCATGATCTATTTTTCCCCTCCCGACTTTTTCACCTTCTGCTTCATGCCAGCACCACATGCAGAGTTTAAGGTAAAGTTCCCGTTTATTTAGCAAAGTCGTATATTGCTGTTCGTTTCAATAAAGGAAATGGATTGGAAATGAAAGTACCGTCAGACAGCCGTCACTCAGCATCAGCATCAAAATCAGTGCAAGTTTCTGTACTTGGAAATAAGAACAAACAGGTAAAACATAGCGTATCAAAAGACTAGCTTACATATCTTAACTATCAGTTGCTTCTATGGAAATGTTTATATATGAGAGTTGATGATGATCAAGGCACATCTCCCTCTGTCAAATTTTGACAAGTACACAGATGACCAAATATGTACAGAAAAATATTTCAGAGTATCCTTGAAGTGCCTTTTTTTAGCAGCATATGAAAGAATGAAAGAATCTGCAAACAGATTTTTGTTTTTTCCCAGCATGCCTCCCAAGTCTCTTGTTGGCAGATAGATCTTGTCATATGCTTGTTATGGACAGTTGGTGACTTCAAGATGCCACTTTTTGCTACAACACACAACTTTCTGCGGGCATCCATTCTCACCATCAACTCACACAGTTCAGTGAACCAAAACGGTGATCATTGGACTTCAGCTGGGGGTATTTTTTATTTTTTTCAATTCATTATTATTATTATTATTTTTTTTTAGAAAAGGTGACTTCTGACTATAAAACGGTGCTGAAACGATTTCTGTGTGACATAATGTTAGTTTAATTTCCTTTCAAGGTTTATTGTGGAGTTTACACACATTAGTTCTACTTGGAGGTATTTGGTTCTCCTATTTGCTTTTATTATTGCTGCATTTATTCCATAATTCCTGAGACTTTGACCAGCTTTGTTGCTCAATAAATATCCTTGAATTAAAAGTCAGATTTTTTTCGGAAATTAGCCTCCTGCACTAAAAGATGAAGTTTTTCCACATCCTTAAACGAGTGGCCTCAAAAAGTTGCTTACAAATAACATATTTAACCGAAACTTTATTCAAGTGCTTCAAGCAAATTTTGAACCCAAACACAGATTTATGTAATTCAATTGAACTTAAAATATTAAGAAGCAAAAGAAAAGAATGAGTTGTGTTTGTTTTCAGCTGCTTCATAGACAACCTGCCATGACTGCTGACCATAAATCCTGAAACCTTTGATAAATCCTGACCGTTTAGACTCTCCTGTCATTGTGATGAGACGTTTTAGCATCACAGCTCAGCCCCGTTACTGTCAGCTCAGCTTCTCCCTTTCTTATACCTCACATACTTTCATCACCCTCTGTGGTGAGCTCTGCAGAGTCAACACGCCGCTAAGTTACATCAATTGTGTCGTCTGAGCTGCAGCCCGTTTTACTGCATAGGTGTCAGTTCGTTTCTCGAGTCTTATTATTGCAGTTCAGGTTGATTCTTGGCTTTGAATTTGTTAGTTTGAACTCCTTAGGATGAAACGGCTAAGTGTGAGATGACACTTCTAGTCACCAAACACCAGACCAGAGGACACGCCGTTATTGCCCAGTCAATGGTTTAATTATCCACTCTAATCCTGCTATTTAGGGTGTAGCACCCACAGCTTTGACGTAATCTTTTTGTGGCACCAGTCTGTGAAACTCTTCAGTCTATATTCTCTTTGTTGTTTCAGTTATTTTTAACATTTGTCTTTACTGTGGCTAATTTCATCTCAGTATGAGCTCTTCTGTGAAGGTTTGTTAGAGAGCATAGTGAGCAAACATCATGGAGACCAAGGAAAGGACAGGTCAGAGAGGTTTAAATGCAGGATTAGGTTATAAACACAAAATATCCAAAGCTTTGGACATCAAAAAGAATAATGTTCATTTCCTCATCTGGAATTAGAAAAGGTCTGACACAACGGCGAAACAGCCAAGACCTGGCCGTCCACCTAAATTGACAGCCTTGGCAAAGAGAGCATCTATCATGTACGAAGCCAACAGGGCTGATGTAACTCTGGATCCAAAGCTCAGGGATGGAAATCTGTTGCCAAGGCAACTGTTAGTTGTGCACTCTACTAACCTGGCCTTTAAGGAAGAGTGGCAGAAGTAGAGAAAATATTAAAGGCAAGGCAAAATACATGCAGCTTAAAGTTTGCAGATACCAGGTGCTCTGATCACAGAACACAAATGTAGTTTTTGGGCCTAAATAGAAAATGCTGTCTGTGGGAAGGCTTTTGTTCAGCTGGTGGGAGTTTAGATGTTGGTGTAAGAGCGAGTCGGGCTGACCGTGGTGGTTCGAATCCCTGCTATGTCTGTCTCAGTTTCACCCGGCTTGCCTGCTGGTGTAATGTACCACCAGCGTGTGAATGTGTGCGTGAATTGGAGAATGACTGAATGTGTACAGGCCATTTACCTTTTTCCACCAAAGAGATGCAAAGATTGAGGCAGTGGTGCAGCTTCTGGCATAGCATTGACCCAAAATATACAGCCAGAACTGCAGTGGAGTGGTGTAGATCAGAGGAACCTCATGTCTTTCAACAGCCCAAATCTAATTGAGAAGCTTTGGCAAGACTCAATAATAGGTGTTTTCAGATGCTCTCTGTCCGTTCTTATTGAACTTAAGGTGTTTCTCAAAGAACAATGGGAAAGAAATTCAGGTAATAAGGTTTCCCCCAGTGTATTACAAGCCTGGTGGGCCACCAGGCTTTACTTGGGGCCCCCACCAAGCTAAGCATTGCTTATTTATTTTAGGTTTTTTAAATGTTAGCATTTTTTTAAGACTTTATAGTCAGTATTCAAGCAATAATCTCCCAAAAGTACATAATTATCAAGTGATATTTTCAAACTTCCTGTCAACTTTAAACATTTTTTTAACTCAAAAAGACAGCAGGCCACCAGGCTTAGCAAGTTTTCTGGGTTATATGTGCACATCTGGTGAAGATGTGTCCCCCAAGAAGACTGTAACTATGGCAACAAGTCATTATACAAGTTTTGACTCAGGGGTGCTGAATACAAATGCATATGCATGATTTGTTTTATGTGTATAAGAAAAATCTTGGTCTTCACAGTTAAGCAATACTTTGTGTTGGTCTATTACCTAAAACTGCAACAAATATTTAAAAGTTTCTAGTAGTTATGTGACAAATATCTGAGAGTTTCTTTAAAAACCTAACTGCAGGATCACATTTGTTATGGAAATGTTAAACTTTTGCAAACTGAATCTGTGCCTTTCTTTTTTCTTCATCAATCCTGTTCACTTTTTTTTAATGTTTGTGTGTTTCTCTGTATTCCAAAAAAACAAAAAAACAAAAAACCACACAGTTCAGTAATGGAGCTCTCTCCTCTTTATCCCCACCAAAGGCTTTGCAATCCTCCAGGCCATAATGGAGTCGGCTGTAGCCAATAACTGGCAGGTGACGGCTCGCTCTGTTGGGAACGTGAACGTCTCAACGTACACACAAATCATCCGGGAGATGGACAACCGGCAGGAGAAACGTTTTCTCATCGACTGCGAGGTGGATAGGATTGACTTAATACTCCAGGAGGTACTGAGCCAACACACACTGCCGCTTCGGCCTAGTTCTGCTAAAGAAAAGTAGCACACTGGAAGCAAACCTGCCCTTGAACATCAGAAAATAAATCTTTAAGATCGTGATGGGGTTTTTTTTTTTCTTCCCCTCTATCCCAATTTTTCTGCATGTTTTATCTTTTGAAAGAGAGAAAACATGTTTATTCCTCTCGTTCTGCAGACTTCATGGCCTTAAACAAACTCTGTAAAATAGGACAATTTTCCTGGCATTTGGCTCCACGCTTCCCCCCCCACCCCGTTTTCTCGTTATTACCCTAAGCTCCTCGAGTGCATCACGATTGCCTCACATCTCAAAATTCTCATTTTGGAAGCGATGTTAAAACAGGCAAACTGGGTGCTTTCAGTTAAAGCTTGTTATTCCCTGTTCTCTTTATTTATGCGCTCGTGTGTGTGCGTGTGTGCGTGTGTGTTGTAAGAGATCACCTGGGTTTAATTCACATAGAGGAACTGGATAACCTG
This sequence comes from Poecilia latipinna, assembly GCF_001443285.1. Taxonomy (NCBI): domain Eukaryota; kingdom Metazoa; phylum Chordata; class Actinopteri; order Cyprinodontiformes; family Poeciliidae; genus Poecilia; species Poecilia latipinna. The sequence continues at coordinate 363,060 of NW_015113596.1, read as the reverse complement.
CTCGTCTGTGTTTTGTTGGTGATCATCAGTCCCTTTTTTCCACGACATGTTTGCTTGTTGTTGCTTCACTGTTGAGAATTTTTAATGTTTATTTAATGCAGCCTATTAAATAGGAACCAAGTTAAGACTTTTCTGACTTTCTTGGATTAGTTCAATGTGGGGAACCCAGGATTTGAGCTTATAATCTTTTACTTTTTAAGATTAATCCAAAAACCTGTCATTTACAACGCCTGGTATAATTTTTCATGTTTTGGTAGGTAGCAAAAATTGTATGCCAAAACCTTTCTCAACATTTAGACTGAAACTTTTGCACGTTTAATTTCTTTGGTTCAAGTTCAGTCAGATTGAATGTTAATTTTTCAGACAGCACCACAGATTTTCCTTTGACTGGGCCTTTCTAACACAAAAATATTAGTTGATCTAAAACAGGAGGCTGCAACATTTACAACTGTTTTTACACTCGGATCAGTTAAGAAATCTTGCTTAGAGTCCCAAATGTTATATGAGGATTAGAAAAAAAAAAAAAAAAAATCTATTGTAGAAAATTCATTGTCATATTTAAAGAACCACTACTTTCCCTAAGGTTTTACAAAAAGAAGATGGATATATTTTCTTCAATGGAAATATATATAAAAAAATTCTAATTAATGACAAAAAACCATCCACATTTTTTAAATTATAAAATTCAATGTAATTATGTCATGAAAAAAGATAAAAACATTTAAAATCTGCTTTTGTTTATATACTGTATCTATTTGTAGCAGGGATTTATTGCCATTGTGTCTAATTTTGATCATTTGATTGAACAACTATAAATTCCTAATGATGTTTGAAAACACCAAGAAAAAGTGGCTGCACTATCAGAATTGTTTTTTTTTTTGTTTGTTTTTGTTTTTTGTACTGTTTTCTCTTCTTTTGGTTCCATTAGAGCACCAATAAATATTAAAATAAGATGATTACCCAGGGCAGTATTTCATGTTTCTGGAGCTTTGACTTCAGTGAAGAAGAGAATAAGTTGCAAATACAATTCTCCAGTATTTACCAGCATCTGCAGTGTTTAGGGTGACGTTTTAGTGTTAGTCATTTTGCAACACAAAGAATTTTCTATGTAAGCCAAAAAGTTGACCTATATGCAGAAATGTAGGCCTCCTCTGGCCAAAGGACCTGGTTGCACCTGTTTTCTACTTGGTTTGTTGCAAAACTGCGAACAGGACTTCTTATGACTTTCTTCAGTAACTTTCTTCTTGTGGGGTGCATCACTGATAGCTGTCCGTTTAACATATTCACTCACTCGCCTGAGCTGTGGATCTCCACAGCTGCTCCAAAATCACCATAAAGGTAAACAAGGTTAGAAACTTTTTCTCTATTTTCTTTTTCATCTAATATTTCTGTCACAAACCTGCAAAGGTGAGTTGCTGCTGACCTCCATCTAGTCATTCATAATTCACAAGTTGAGATGACGATATTTAGCTGCTTATTTACACTTTTGAATCCAAAAACTCGCTACTCACACCATTATATCATCCTCCCCGATGAAGACGACTTTACTCAATGAAAGTCAGCTCTCTCTCTCTGCCGCTCTTGGGATTCTTCCACCTTGGAAAAGTTCTTGAACATTTTCTGAAGCTGAAATCTTCAATGAAGTATAACATTGTGATCCCTTTTCATGTTTTCTTTAAAAGAATCCTGTCATTTTCCACACTTCGTCCCTGACTACTTGCTGAGCTTGTGTCAGAAAAGAAAACCATCCCCGCAACACGATGCATCGGAAATGCAGAGATGGTAATCAAAATGAGCAACTTGAATTCTTACACACACACAGTTGGGAATTGTTGCCAAATAATTCCATATTTGCTTCGTTAAGACAGGATTTTTCCTCTTATGGTCGGGGTATCCCCAGCTGACCGTTATGTGGCTTTTTTTTTTTTTTGCTAAAGCTCGACTCTTGTCTGACCACACTGCCAGACTCACAGAGCAGTGCACTGATCGTTGTCCGCCTGTATCATCTACTCAGCCTTATGGCTTTCTGTCTGACCGAGTCGCTTTGCCTTCATCACTCCTCATCAGTGTTAGTCAGGGGATCTGGGCAGCCAGATCCACAAACACTGATGTCGTTCCCAAACCTATTCAAACATTTTAAAATGTACTGTGTCATTGCTTCAGAAAACAGGTTTTGCCTAATTAGCCCTTTTACTAAGTGTCTGATGGAAAGGAAAATAACCAGGGTTGCTGTTTGAGTGCTTTGACTTAATGTGAATAATTTCACTAAAATGACCAAAGTGCTTTTTTTTGCGTCTTTGCTTATGTGTAGCAGAAAATACATGTAGTTACCTCCAACACGCCAAATCTGACCTTTCACACACATTTCACTGCTCTCACCAACTACCTTGAAAATAATCTTGACCTTTCACCCCACACCGAAGGATCTTTCCCCAAGTCTTTGACATGCTGAATGTTATGGCTCTTGCTCAAAGGAAAAATCTTTGGTGTCTCATCTGTTATGTGAATATTTGTCATTTAATAATTTGGAAAGAACAACCTCATTAATCCACATAGATTAGTTTTGACCGAGCCAACAGCCTGACCCTCAGGTGGGCCGTCTCTTTGCTTTTTTATGCTACGGTGGTATTCTGGTGCTGGGAAAATCAATGAGCTCAGAGTCCTAAGTGCTTAAGAATACGGCTTTTAATTTTGTAGTGTACCTCGGTGCAGTATTCTCTGAAAATGAGCCCTCATAGAGGGTTCCTATGAATGCCAGAGTGAAAACTCAGACCAGGCGCCACGACAACGCACAAGGTGTAACGTGCAGGGGTGGACCAGGTGTGTTTGGTGCGTGCCCTTCACCCCCAGTTCAGTCCATCAACAACTTGCTTTAAGGGTTTTGTAGTTCAAAACTTACACAAATCGCTATGGAAGTACAGGCCATTTACCATTTATCTTAATTTGAGTAATAATTATAATTTTTGATTATGTGTAATTTCTTTGTGATGAAGTAAATCTTTATTCTGATAAATATCCAGACTTCTACACATCATGAAGATACAGATATCTGCATGTAAGTTGATTATAACCAAGAAAAAATTTAGCCTTGGATTCAATTCCAATGAGGTGCAGTCAGGTATTATTAATAATAAAAAAAAATGTAGTTCTTTACAGACAAAATAAAGAGAACATAGAAGATAAAAGCTGAGAAATATGTGTAAACTAAAAATAACTCAATTTCAAATCATTTTTAAAATCTTTGTAGCTGGATTTCCATGTCAGTGCTTCCTCTTTGCGTGTGAAGACACTTTTATCCTCATATAAAAGCTTCAGTGTCTTAACCTTCTGTTCTTTGTTGATATTTCTGAATATGACGGCTTCTGCCCTGCACATAATGATCTTCTTTACAGCTGGACAGACAGACTTTACTTTGACCTTCATCTGCATCTGTTTCCATTACCTTGGACGCGGGGAGGTGGGAGGGGGGGTATATTTATATATTTTACGCAGCTCCAGGAAATGTATGATTAGCCAAGAGAAATATGAGTTTCTCTATCTGCCCTTCACAGTCACACAAAGCGTTTCTTCAAACAGTTTTGGATTACCTTCCCATTAAATGTAAGCCGTCCAGTTAGACACCGGAGGTCTCTCTCTCTGCAGCACATGAAGCAGATTCTGAGAGGATTTCTTGCTTGCGGCGCGTTGAAGTCGAGTCAGATTCGGCAGATTTTCGTCCCTCTGCTGGCCACGCCCTCACCTTGTGAGGATGATTCCTTATACAAGCGAGAGTGACATCAACACTTTTTAAAATGTAATATCAGCTCCTGTGTAAGTAGGACACACTGTCCCGTTGCAGCAACAACAATGAGCCTACTATAAATAGCCTACTCTCCTAGCCTGAGGGAAGATCTCTCATGAAGGCAGGAGTGAGCAAACGCGACTTAGATCAGTCAGGCATCAGCTGCTCTGGACTTGATGTGTTTTTCAATCAGTGAGACGTTTACCTTTCATTTTCTTTTGATAAATGCAGTGCAGTCAAGATGCCCTATCAAACCATCGATGCACGTTCCTGATATGCAGACAAAGTTCAGAGTAACATAAAGTAACCAATCATGAAACAAGCAATAAACATTGTACTTTGTTAAATGCCATCAAATGTACGTCAAATCAATGTTCCAGTTACGATTAATTAAAGGCATCTTTGCAGTTTTCTGGAAGTTCATTCCCAATTCAAGGGTCATAAAAAATTAATGCTACTTCTCCATGCTTGGGTTTGGTTCTGGAGATTCAGAGGAGACTTGAACCAGAACACCTGCATGGCGTAATCAGGGTTTCCCCCAGTGCATTATAAGCCTGGCGGGCCACCAGGCTTTTCTTGTGCCCCCCACCAGGCTAAGCACTGCTTTTTTTTTAAGTCTCTTTAAAATGTTTGCATTTTTTAAGACTTTATAGTTGGTGTTCAGACATTAATCGCTCAGTCTTTTAAAAACACATAATTATCAAGTGATATATTCAAATTTTTTGTCAACTTCAAACATTTTTGAACTCAAAAACACGACGGGCGGCTGGATGAATGACTGCCCTAGTGAACAACCACCAGGCTTAGCAGGTTTTCTGTGGGAAACCTTACATACTAGACAACATATCTTTGATGTATATAGGCTCTAAGTCATTTGGTGATTTATAAACTAACAACAGTGTTTTAAAGTCTGTTCTCTGAGGTACAGGGAGCCTCTGTAAGGACTTTAGAACTGGGGTGATGTGCTCTACTTTCCTAGTTTTAGTGAGAACTCGAGCACCAGTATTCGAGATCAGCTGCAGCTGTCTGATTATTTTAGTGTGAAGACATTGATCAGCACAACTAAAGATAAATGCATGTATGAGTTTCTCTAGATCTTGCTGAGACATTAGTCCTTTAATTCTGTTGATAAAAGGCCAACTTTCTGCATGTGTGTCTGAAGTTCCAGGTCACCACACCCAAATTTTCACTTATTTCTAGATGTAATAACCGAAGCTGCTCGCTGATTCTGGATCGTTCCTCTTTAGGTCCGAAAGACAATAACTCCAGTTTTGTTTCTGTCCAGCCGGAGAAAGTTATGGCACACCCATGCATTGATTTGTTCTAAGCATTTGTTCAGTGCTTGGATGGGTTCAGAGTCTCCTGGTGACATTGTGATGTAGAGCTGTGTTTCCTCCTGTGCAGTGGAAAGCCGGGGAGCCGGTTGGAATCGATATTGTTGAGTCAGTTTGATGCCTAGATGGAAACATGAGCAGATCCGAGCACCCAGAGGCGCTCTGGAATTACACTCCAGCTAAAGAACGTGGAGGATCACATGCACAGAGTCCTGAAATCATCGCGTTTTGTCAATGTCTTTTTGGAGTTTGGTTGGATTGTTTTTAAACTCTGTACTGGCAGTGATGCTTTTGGTAAATACTTGCTGCTATTTTATTTTCTCTGGACATTCAGTTGATGAGAGATGTCGCAAGTTGGGATGTATCAGCTGTATGGTGATTTTGCCAAATGCCTTGCATGGCAAAAATGTGCAAATTAATGCAGCATAAAAAGACGCAGACATTTTTTTTTTTTTCGAACAGTCTGATATTAAACAAGACTAAACTTTGTTTTACAGTTTGTTAGGATGACTGAAGATAATTATATGTGCTAAACAGCAGAATTACAGGAGATTTTTTTCGTTTTACATTCTCCAAAGTGAGAAGTTTGCATATTTTAGAGTTTGGTAACGTTGTCTTTTAAACTAAACGACTTGGGTCAAACATTTTGGGTATTCTCAAACAATCTTCTCACAATATGTTGCAGGTATTTTGACCCATTGCAAAAAAAAATTCACTAAGTGAAATTTATACAGATTAATTACACACAGACTGTTGTTTTGACGCCTTTATTTCTGTTAATTATGATAATTTTCTGCATACAGTTGATGACAACGCAATATTAAAGATAAGAATATCTCATAAGACCAAAAAAAAATTAATATAAATGTACAAAAAGTATGTTTAATAGCAATAATAACATTGTTTGTTTTTTTATATATACTTTTAATCTGATAAACAAACCTCATTTGGATTTTTTTGTAAGGTTTTGAACATGAATGTAATATTTGTGTATGTAAACTTGTGATTTTATAAAAAAGTAATACTAATATTCTGTACAAAATATTTTTCTCAATATTCTGGTGTTGAGCAAATAGTGAATAAATGAAAGATTTTGGTAACTCCAAATAACCAAATTTAGTCTACTTAATTTAGTTTAGTTACTAAGAATTAAGCAAATGTTATGTTTCTGTCTTTCTAAGCTCGTCACATCTTTACCGATAAAGGCAAACGTGAAATTCCCTTTGAAGTTAGTCCCATTTTCAAATAACTTTATATAAAACAGTTGGCAAGACATAAACTAGCAGATTAGCGCTAATTTGTTTCTCCCAGGAGTTATTACCTGAAAACTTGCCACACTAAAGGATGCCGCATCCCTGAGGTCCTTTGTCTGGATGGATTTTCTGGTACGGCTTTTTCTGCTGGAGATATATTTTGGACTTGTNTATAAGTAAATTTTTTATTTTTTTNATNTTTTTGCCAGTCTCGGAGTTGATTTTGAGATCACAGTTGAAAAATCTAAAGGAAAACTTTGAAAGACCTTAAGACATTCTGCTCTCTTTGTGTTTGCTAAATGCAAAAAGTTAAGAGGTCATTTTTAAACCAATTACTTTTACAGTATAACCTGTTATATTTTTATACTAACAACATTTTTTTAATTTATTAGTTTCAGCGCTACCTTTTTTAATTGTATTTTTTTAACAGGAGCTGCAGTGCAGCGACCCTCTGCCTGAGCAACAAATTAAATATAAAAATATCATCATGAAAAGTGCATGTGTGGTGCGCCAGCCTCTACTCTACTGCCTGTCGAATATATCCCAGTTACAAGACCACTGTATGTACATAAAGCCTAATTTTCACATCAAGAGGACAGGCTTCAGGCCTCTGAAACAGTTCAACTTTGAGCGTAATGGAGGAGGGTTTAGCACTGGTTTGTTTGTTGTCAGGCATCTAAAGAAGACCCTGGAGAAGTCTGCGTTGAAAGCAAATCCAGGAAAAAGAAACAACATCAAAACGCATTTATAGCAGGAGAGTTGGCAGGCAGGTGTACATCTACAACAAAGACTTTAAGAACATTACAGGTTTGGATTTTTGTTTTTTTTTTTGTTTTTTGTTCTGATGAAACTGCTGCTCAGTAAGAAAACTGTGATGTTTAAAATTATGCAGCTGGTGGGCTACTACAAACAGAATATTCAGCAGCTTCAAAATGCACAGAGGGAAAACATTTCTCGCTTAACGGCTTGTGTTATGCTGAAATACGTTGAGAGATGGTAAGAGTAATATGTTTTTTCTGTATTCCTGCAAACATGCTGATGCGGGCAGAGATTTCATTACGTGCTGCTGCCAGGTTTTGATTAAAGATTCGGCTTCGCGGAGGGTTTCCACCGAGGTATTTGAAGCGACGTTTGTCTGATATGTTGCCACGTCCTTCTTCCTCTGTAACCAGGTCTGTTAACACCTGGTTAACTTCTCTCGTCTTGCCTAGTTTTTGAGCATCATAACTGTAATTAGATTATCAGTGTAACAGGACAGTCATTGACTTCAGGATGTGCGCTCCAGTTCTGAATAAGTCAAATCAGTGTAATGGAGAAAAGCCACTATCTGTGAGAAGAGAGGCAAATCCTCTTTGAGACACTAGGGCAGACATCCAACTCTGTGCAGGACTGTGGCTCCAGCCTGCTTAATTAGAGTCGGTTCCCACAGGAATATTTAGGTCGATTGTCCTGCAGCTCAGCCGTGCTTCAGACAACACAGTGGGCGGGAAGAGCCCTAAAGATGGACAAGTCCAGAAAACCTGAAACAAACGTGGTCTGAACTTCACATTGTGCGTTTTACGCATCTNCAAACAGAACAAAAACCATTCATCCTCTCTGTACACTATTGTCCCTTAGAGGGGTCAGGAGGGCTGCAGGTGCCTCTCCAGCTAACGTTCGGCGAGAGGCGGGGTCACCCTGGACAGATCGCCAGTCTGTCGCAGGGCAACACAGAGACACACTCACACCTAGGGTGAATTTGGAGAGGCATGTTTTTGGACTGTGGGAGGAAGCCGGAGTACCCGGAGAGAACCCACGCATGCACAGGGAGAACATGCAAACTCCATGGCAACAGTACTACCTACTGCACCACTGTGCAGCCTGCTTCTTTTAACACTGAAACTAAAAACTGAAATTACAATATGACTTGAACAAAACAGCAAAATGCTTGTGGCTAATCGATAGCCAACGAAGCCCAAGGTGAAGCTGGATGGAGGTGAGGATAATAATGCTGTAACACTAGACAGTGTTACAGCATTATTATCAGTCCTACAGTAACTACCAGAGTTAACGGAAATACAAAGCCTACCACGTTTTCATTACACAGCTTTCTGACAGGGCTGTTCTCATAATCTTTAACGGCCTTTTTAAATTCCTCTCGAAGCAGCTCGATCATCTGGCCAATGAGATTTTCATCCTTTTTGGTAAAAAAATTCTCTAATTCTGAGCTACTCTGTGTTTTTTTAAGCTCATTGAGCACATTCCTGGCCATATGTTTCTGCTTTTTGGGAGTTGCAGAAAATTTCTTTGGTATGTTGATCCCTTCTATCACACTGTCTGTGATTTTGTTGATTAAAGCGATTTCTTCTTTGCCGAGCTGATCAAAATCTTTTAAAATCCCGCTTTCAATCATCATCCTAAGCGTTACATTTAGTGCCAACAGCTTCCGCTGTTGTCTTTCACGTACCTTCTCCGTAGGATCAGCAACTTCGGGAATGTTAAAAAATATCTTTTTTATATTCATTTCTTCTTTAAATGTCTGCAAAAAAAAAATTCTACGCTTTTGACTCTAAGAACTCCCAGAACTTTTGTTTGTGAAGAGTCATTGAAGGAGACAGTAACTCAAAAGGTATCAAAGTCGTTGATGTGTCATTCAGTTACGTCCTGTTTGTGACGTCATAGGGCATATACCTTGTCAAGTTTCCCGTTTGTTTTCCGACCAAGTTTTGGCCGGGAAACTAACGTATTTTTCCCGCCGCGCTCCCGTATTAGTATTGTTAAGTAAAGTTCCCGCATTATAATAATTTAAAATAATTTCTGTGCCTCTCCAAGCGGGATTGTCATTGTAAGTATGTTTGTACCATTTTCAAAGGCACTTTTCTCAGAGGGCGCTGTATTGACAGGTCTTGACCACTAGGGGGGGATATATAATACAAGATGTGCAGACTGTCAGTTTCCCTTCATAGCAGTTTCACTATCAGCTGAATCAAACTAGGACTGAAGTTAAAACAAAAAAAACAACAAAAAAAAAATAATTAATTTTCTAAAAAGGAAACAAAAACATTGAATCCTCATGAGCAGACTGAAATTGTTGATAATTGACAGCATGAGGAGAAGTTAAATACAGCTTTGTTGTAATTGAAGAAAATAAATTACATGATTAATTTGAACTTAATTTTAAAATTGTTTCAAGTACTTGTATAACAGTAAATTATAATTCCCTTATATATAATATTAATGAATATGTAGAATGGGCTATTTAAAAAGTAGTTTAACAAAAAATGTATAAATAAAATAGCATCTCAGCTAATTTCAAATTTTTTGATATAAGTTTCAATGAAGTTATCAATAATATTTGTACCTAAAGTTTCAACTAGTTAAACAGGGATTAGTTGGACTAACAGCTTTCTTCCTCTGAGAATTGCTGCGTGTTTTACCGCAACAGTTTTTTCACAGGACTGCCTAAAAAGTAAATCTTTCCGCTGGTCTATAACGATGCTACCTGCATGGTCACTAAAAATAGCAAAGTAAAGCATATCACACTAGTTTGAAAGTGCCTTCCCTGTAACTTACAGATTTAAAAGTACATTGTTAGTTGATAAATCACTGAATTTCCAAGCACCAAAATACTTTACAGAGCTGTGTTCAAGTTTACTCTGCATCCCGAAAGTCAGAGTCATGGAGATGCAACATTCAGTTTCTATGATCCAGTAACCAAGAACAAATTTGAAGACTGCAAATAAAGCTATAAATAGTTCATTCCAATCAAATTTAAAAATCCATTTGGTTAGAGTTGGGTCCAAGTAATATCAATCGAAATATTAATTTTTTGACTTTCAATTGCCTCATTGGTGAAACATGCTTACAAATAAACTTGCCTTGCCTTAGAAAATCAGTGATATTATACACTTATACTGCAGGTAAGATAACAATTGGTGACAATATCACTGAACCTCACTCAACAAAAATCCAAACTAAACCACTTAATATCATGAGTGTGCCTAAACATGGCAGAAGAAGCTATTTAGGCTCTACCTACAAGAAACAACATGCCAGAAGAGGAGTATTTGAAATTAAATTCAGTGCATCTGTTTATTGTAAGTTTTTATAAAAACTAAACAAAAAAAACACACATTGACCACTAAAATTCTTTTACAAGGGCCTCTAATTGCATATTCCTTAAATTACTATTAATTTTAAACATTATTTACAGCATGCATTGTTTTTATTGATTTGGTGTCCTTGGTGCTATGGGATGAGATGGTGGTTGAGCAAGTTCATATAAAATGTATCAAACAGCACGAAGAAGGAGGAGACAATGAACTTGTGCTGAAGTCTGGGCTGGAGGAAGGGTTTGGACTGAGAGGAAGGATGTGTGTGTGGTTGAGAGAAGGACGTCATGGTATGGAAAAGACAGTAGCAGAGTAAATAGAGTGGGTGTGTTGGAGAGTCAGGGATGTTGGTACAAAAGCTCCCCCTCTCACCTATGTGGTCCCGTATCTTGTGGGTGGGTTTTTTAAAAAGGGTTGCAAGAGTGTGTATTCAAAGGACAAAAAGGAGAGTGTTTTGGTGACCTTGAGGCGCAGAGGACTGATAACTAAACTTGATGGCTTGCTGAATAGTTCATTCGATTCAGCTGTTGCAGCTGAAACACGAAAAACAGTAGATCTCAAGGAGAGCTGATTTATGTAAGCAGATAACCTTTAAAATAATTCAGAGGACATGCTTAGCAGACTGCAACGGTACTAAACAGCAATAAGGTCTTTGTGAAGACTCCTATTCGACACATACACCAGGTCCAGGGACAAAACTGAAACACGGATTTTGTAAGTTACTCCCTGTGCTTTGAGAATTTTAAAACTCTAACACTTTCTCACGCATGTCTCCTGCAATGAGTAGCAGGCAAATACAATGGGTACAGAGGGCTGCTTGAGGTCAGTAGTAGAAAGGACATCCTGCTCTCTGGAGCTGTTGCTATATTGATTTCTGTCTTGACTTGTATGTTAGCACGTAAAAAAGCAAGTCACAATACAAGGGTCAAACTATGATGAAATGAAATACGTGTAGTTTTTTTCTCACATATTTGTAACGGGACAAATATGTATTGCTTTTAATGCATCCCATTTTACACAGTGTGCGGGTGAAAAATGTAGAATTTACAATGGGTCTTTTTTTTTTCTTTATTCTTTTCAAGACATAATCTCTGGATATGATCACACACACCTTGTAGCACCATGGGAAGGAAAATGGCTAAATGGGCACAACTTGGACCTTCTCCCTTTTGGGTGTACTCAGCGGTTTAGACATTAATGCCTATGTGGGGATGTATTTTAAGGTGATAGCAAATTTACACTGCTACAGAAGTTGCACATTGACAACTTTATATCATATCACAGTGTAATGTCTTCATTGTTGCCCCAAAAACAGACATAATAGCAAAAAATGTGAGGCATGCACTCACTTTTGTGTGATACTGTAAATACCTTGCTGGACCAATGAAAGAAAAAAGCTGTTCAGTTTACTTAATTTTATTGTGTACATCCATCCCACACAATGCAAATAAGTAGAACAGACATATTTTCCCTCTTTCCTTCAAATACTTAAAGCTTGTCAAATCAGCATATTTTATTTACATGAGATTACTTGAAAATATTAAGTTGAAACTACAAACATTTTATCTCTTACCATAATGTAAATATGTTATGTATTATCAATAACTTTTTTATGTCTTAGCAACACTATTATAATTAATAACACCAGCTTATTTTTCATTGCCAGTATTACTCAATGAAATTGTGTTGTGTATACACGATTCTATCATGTTAATGGAACACATGTTACAACTTTAAATCCTACTTAATTTTTTCAAGTTATCTACATACCTTTCTCATGTAAAACAAATTAAATAAAAAAGAAACAGATCTTTGACAAGAAAGACAAAGGGTGCAAGTGCTGCTGAACAATTGAACTTTATTTAAATGAACATTTCTAAATCACACCATTTTGTATTTAACAATTTTTACATTTAAGACACAGAACATTTTTAAATTGAGTCTTACCTGAAATACAGTTTTAATGAACAAACATGTTTAAACATGTTATTTAAGATATGAAATGATATCAAGTTTTGATATATTAATATTTAAGATATAAAATGGATAAGAAAATATAATAGTTAAGCTTTATAAAACATATTTAACATGGTATAGAATAGTATTTCAGATTTTAACAATGTTTTTGAACATGTAACATGACATTAAAGCTGCAGTATGCAAGTAAGCAAATTGTTTTTTTTTTTTACATGTTAACATAACAATGTCATATCAGTGGAAGACAGCGCTGGATTTCTTCCACAGATTATGTCTCTTGCTTTACTGTAAAAGACGAAGGAAACTTTATACAACTGTTTTTAAAGAACTTAATTTTTATAAGACACACTGCAGGTTTAAAGGTTAATCTGGAACATATTTGTACAAGAGATATACAAGATTATGTAGAAAAGTAAGTCAGATTTCAATAACACTATTTGACAGGGTGTCCATATGACTGACATGAGATAATATGTAAAATATTTTTTTTATAAAAGTTACATTTGGCAGCATACATGCTTAAAAAAGTTGAACATGTATGATGCTGATACTTTTCTAAATCATTTTATCTTTTATAGAGATATGTTAAAGGTCAACATTTAAGCTGCTGTATGTTCCACTGAGAAAAAAAAAAAAATGTTTAAACTATCACTATATTATTACATTGCAAACAATAAAACATCAGACAGAAAATTGGTGAAAAAAACTGAGCCTCATCTTATACAGACACAACGTACTGATAGTTCTAACCAATATGTAAAAAGAAAGTTATAAAAGTTACGTACTGCTGCATTAATTTCATATTAATACATGTTCAAACACTGGCTAAGACGTTATTTGACGGGGGTGCACAAGACTGACATGACACTGTCATGAACATAAAAGAGTCTTTATAAATGTCTATGACTGTTATGAAGTGTCATTTGGTAAATAATGACACTTTTAATGCAAAGTTGCTCCTAAAGTTGCATTAAAAGTGCCAACTTTGCATTAAAGTGTCATTATTTACCAAATGACACTTCATAGCAGTCATAGACATTAGTAAAGACTCCTTCCTGTTCATGACAGATGCTATGCCAGGTTTATGATAGGTTTCTATCAACTTTATTGAACATGTACATGCTGCCAAATGTAACTTTTGTGACAATTATTTTGTACATATTTGTTAAAATTATATCAAGTCTGTATAACACAGCTTATTTTTTTATATCATCAGTCTCATGTTTTACTGTTTACTATGCGATATCATAGTGACAGTTTAAACAAATATGTGAAAAACCTATTGCTTATAAATATCACTTACTGCAACTTAATAGTTGACCTTCAACATATTTCTGCAGTTAGTCATTAAAAAATAATAAATTTGTGTCCTGCAATGAGGAATACAACAACAGAAAACACTCTGATTTAAGTGAGTTTTTGCGTGCCAGAGGAGTCCCCGAAGCTTCCATTGCACTAATGGAAGAACAAAAGGTGAGTAAATCAAATGAGATAGTTTGGTCTCTAAAGCCGAACGGTTATGGCTAGTTGTTAGCATGTTTGTTTGCTTACGCGGTTATAGGAATAAGCGTGATTTACAATGTTAAATCACACAGCTGAATGAAGGATGTAACAGCTGTTGATTGCTGGAATTGTCCAGTAAGTGTTTGATGCGTTTATTTTATTGTTCTTCTGTTTGAATGTTTTATAATGAAACTAAGGTTAGCTGTATGTCAGCC
>NW_015113596.1:339728-345015 GCF_001443285.1 Poecilia latipinna | reverse complement strand
AGGAGAATCCACGCTTTCTGATTGGTTACCTGTCACATTCAGCTTTAAGCTCCCAGTCGGGGAAAACCCCCGATTTAGATCGGAGCGGCCACGACAATCTACAGTACCTCACCATACACTACAGGATGATCGGTTACAAAATCACCAGCGACAATCTTAGATGGGCGAACGTTCTAAGATTGTCATAAGGGCAAAATGGGGGCAAAATATCGTGTAGAATGAACTATTGCATTAGTCGGATGTGCTCATCTTCTCTATTTAAATCTAGTGATTACTGAAGGGCAATACAGTATACAGACTTTATAATCTGCACTCTTTTGGTTGAATCCAGTATTTATTTTATTTTATTTTACTTTGGTTTTATGTTGTTTAGTTTTTATTTAAGTATGTTTTTTGTTAATGGAGACAGAGAATCACTTTTATTTTTGGTTGTTTTGTTTATTTAGTTTATTAGTTCCAGTGTTATGTGTTCTTTTGAAAATAAAATGTATCTATCTATCTATGGCAGGAAATCGCATGCATTATTAGTCAATATTATCGTTTATCGCAATAATTTTTTAGACAATTAATCACTCAGCAAAATTTGTTATCGTGACAGGCCTACATAACGTACTGATAATTCTAACAAATATGTGAAAAGAAAGTTATAAAAGTTACGTACTGCAGCATTAATTTCATATTAATACATGTTGAAACATAGTTTGTAGAAATTTGGGTAACACTTTATTTGACGGGTGTGCACAAGACTGTCATGATACTGTCATAAACATGACATAACATCTGTCATGAACATAAGAGTCTTTATGAATGTTTATGAATGTTAAGAAGTGTCATTTGGTAAATAATGACACTTTTAATGCAAAGTTGCTCCTAAAGTTGCATTAAAAGTGCCAACTTTGCATTAAAGTGTCATTTTTTACCAAATGACACTTCATAACAGTCATAGACATTAGTAAAGACTCCTTCCTGTTCATGACAGATGCTATGCCAGGTTATGATAGGTTTCTATCAACTTTATTGAACATGTACATGCTGCCAAATGTAACTTTTGTGACAATTATTTTGTACATATTTGTTAAAATTATATCAAGTCTGTATAACACAGCTTATTTTTTTATATCATCAGTCTCATGTTTTACTGTTTACTATGCGATATCATAGTGACAGTTTACACAAATATGTGAAAAACCTATTGCTTATAAATATCACTTACTGCAACTTAATAGTTGACCTTCAACATATTTCTGCAGTTAGTCATTAAAAAATAATAAATTTGTGTCCTGCAATGAGGAATACAACAACAGAAAACACAAAAAGTGAACATTAGAACATTATTAAATAAAAAACTTTAAAATGTCCATTTACTCACTCATAGAGGCAGTTTTTAAGGAATAATGTCTTGTTGGACAGTTTACCTCCATCCAGTTCTATTATTATCTTCTGTAACACCTCAAAAGTGTAGCGAAGGCCAGCAGGGTAGGCGAGGTTCAGCCCATATATCAGTCCAACAAGTATTACAACAGCTGTAGGCACACTATCCACCATGGACGATCCTGATGTCTTCATGTGATGAAGTCTTTCAGATGAAAAACGCGGGTGGTGGTGGTTCCAATAGCCTCTTCAATGGTAGCTTCATCCACACCCTATGTGAAGTGATGACAAGTTAATCTCTCTTTCTCTAGACCTAGATGCATATATATATATATAGATAGACATTTCTCTGTAAGAGCTATCTCTAAAAGGTTGGACAGATCAATGTAAATTTCGATGAATATAGATATCTCAAGTATATCTAAATGTAGAGATAGACATAGAAGGATGTATCTATCCATGTGGAAAGAGATATATTTCTACATATCTAGAGAAATCTAAGTCTAGATAGATATAATTATGTATATACAGATCGAAATTTTTCTCTATATTTAGAGAGATTTATCTATCTCTAGTTGTGTAAACACACATATAGATACATACCACATACTCCTGGATGAGCTTGGCTGGATCTTCTCCCATATACATGCAGACTTCCTTGATGACACTCCCATGCAGCATCAACATCTTCACACTGAAGGAAATTAATGGAATTAGAATCTTTTTTCAAGCCTTATGCTTGAAGTTTAACAATTTACTTTACACAACTATTTTTAAAGTGAAGACATACAGTAGAGGTTGAAGTGAAAACAAGCAGGTGTAAAAGTTCAAGGTGAGAACATTTAACACAAGAAAAATTTAATTTTCTGCATTAAAAAAGTTTATCCAAAAAGATTGATAGTTGTGTTGTGGCTACATCACTTACCTCCTCCATTTGTGCAACAACTTGTCCTAGCATTTGTCCAAGCTGTCCTCCTCTTCTTTTGAACATCTTCATCAGGTTGTCAAAATGGAGATCCAGCTGAGACAAGAACTTTGACTGAAGTGGTAATTCTCTTAAACTCAAGAGTTTATCTGAAAAAAAGAGCACAAAGTAATGAGCTTCAAATGTTCAACACTTGTAAGAGCCCAACAATCACTGCTACAGAAGTGAACAGTCAAGTAAATGTGCCTAGACATCTTAGATTAACATTACATCCAAAAAACAAAAACTTGTATAGCATTGTTTAAGAAAAACATACGTCACCATCTACACTTCTCAGTAGATATTTACAGAGGGCACTTTACACAAGACTTGAGCATCTGGAAGACATTTGGATTCAAATAAGATTCTGAATTTATACTCAATACTGTGCTCCAGCCCAGCGCGCTGGAGCATTGAGCCTTGCCATCCACATGGCGCCGCTGCCGCGGTAGAACCATTACATTAGCAAAACGAAGCATGGAGAGGGAGGGGATTATTAACGTAGCACAGTGCACCACAGATAAGGAAAAATAACGCAGAAAACAGTCGAAGTACTCAAAATCCCTCATATTCTTATTTTTGTCGCTCTGTCAGCGACGCTATAAGCAGACCCGTTACCATAACAACAGACATCGGTTCTGTTAGTGTACCATGATTCGACAACAAAAGACATGCAAACATTTTCCACACTAAGAACAGAACACTGAATCCGTTACTCCAACAGCTACAGCCAGTCTAAGTAGCCATGAGGAAAAAAAGTAACACGAACACTTTGCATCCTCCTGGTGGCTTTTCACTCGCTTCCCGAGCTATCAAGACCGCCTCGTTTCTCTCTCCCAAGCACACAACTTACAAATTTGATCGGTAACAACTGTTTTTTGTGGACTACTTTGATCAACTATGATGTACTGATCTGTACTAGAGCTAAGCCCCGGTGCTAATAACGATAGCTAGCAAAGTGAAAACCAAAGAACATGCAGAAGGTTTAAATGACTTCTCATACAGATGGATAATCTTTGTGGAAACATTGTCAACTACAAAAAATAACATTTAGATCACTTACTGCCTCCAAAGATTTGTCTTGTGTTCTTGTGGCTGAATAGTCAGAAGAAACTGCGCGGCAATCGCGATACCTTTAAAATTATCTTGTTTGGCTTCTTATTGGTTAAGATTCAAAAGACCGCTCTTATTATTGTCCAATCATATTTAATTATTGTCTTTGCTATATTGCATCATTTCCGGTGATGATAAAACATGATTACAATAGTTTTAGTAATTTAATTTGATCACGTTAAATCAACATAAGAAAAATTAGTAGAAAAATTATTGTTGGTAATTAAGTTAATGGTTCTTTATTCAATCGTGTAAATACAAGAAAGATGACTGAATTGTGTAGTATTAACTTATTTGTGTAGTATTAACTTATTACAAAATAATTTGCACTTATTTTGTGCAAATTAAAAAAAACAATTCTCATTTGTTCAGTGTACAAATCAACTAAAACGTATTCCAACTGTTTCAACTGTTCGACAGTTAATCAAATATTAACACTATTTCATGTCGAAGCATAAACATTACTCTCGTCAAATCACTTGCCTTTATCCCTTATCAACCAAGCGCTAACTAATTAATTGTTTAGACCTTAGTTGGACTTTTCCTAAGTTATCT
This sequence comes from Poecilia latipinna, assembly GCF_001443285.1. Classification (NCBI taxonomy): domain Eukaryota; kingdom Metazoa; phylum Chordata; class Actinopteri; order Cyprinodontiformes; family Poeciliidae; genus Poecilia; species Poecilia latipinna. Next base: position 341,012 of record NW_015113596.1, on the reverse strand, counting down.
CCCTTTAACTGTGACTCGTACGCTCTCTTACTCTCTGCATTATGTCCAAAACAGTTAATTGTCAGTTATTGTCAGAAGTTTGTGTAGATCACTTAGCAACTGTGTCCCTTTAAAAACTCTTTCAAATTAAAAGCATCAAATAAACAAATAAATAAATAAATAGATATGTAAGTATGTAAATATGTATTAATAAAGTCATTTACAAGGGTTATGTTAACCTGGGTTACACATCCTTGTCCCTAGTGGGTCGGGTGGGTTGCTGGTGCCTAACTCTAGTGAACATTTCGGGCGAGAGGTGGGGTTCACCCTGGACAGGTCGTCAGTCTGTCACAGGGCAACACACAGACAGACAGGACAAACAACCATGCACACCCCCACCTGGAAGAATTTAGAGAGATCAATTTAAAGACCAATACCAAAAAATTTGGTAACACTTTATTTGAAGAGGGGTGAATAAAACTGACATGACACTGTCATAAACATGATATAACACCTGTCATGAACATCAGTAAGTCTTCATGAATATTTATGACTGTTGTCATAAAGTGTCATTCGGTAAATCATGACACTTTTAATACAAAGTTGACATTATTCAAAATGTCTGTTATGACAACTTGACATTAGCCTAGACAAAATTGTCTTCGTTATGACAACTTGTCATTAACCAAGAAATCATGATCTGTCATAAATTTGTTATAAAAGTATTACCAATTAAACTTTAAAAATTAGCTTTATGTAGTAATATTATATAGCTCTGCCATGTTGTTTAGTCTTAATTTTCTTAATTTAATCGATCCTAAAGTTTTACAGCAAGATGTTTACAAAGCACTAATGAACTTAGCATTTGAAACATTATTTAAGGCTATTTAACCCTTGTGCATGCGAGGACTGAGGCAAACGTAGAGGACTGTGGCAAACGTAATGTTAGCTATGAGCAATTCAAGCCAATCCTATCTTGCTGTAAGTTAATGCTAGCTAAAGTTATTAAACTCCATTACTGTAACGTTAGCCCTTAATATTAAACATATTTTAAAGACAGGCAAATTGTTTTTTTCCCTCCAATTTTAATCTAGCAAATTAAAAGGTAATATGTTAGTCAAAGTTATTGATGTTGATGAGACTTTCTCCAATATGATAACAGTGGGCTGAGGGAAATACAGATTTATTTTGTAGCAATTCAAGAGCTAACCAATATAGTTGTCATAGTACTGCTAAGGACACATGGTGGGGGGGACAAAGTTGGCTAATAGTGGGATGGGGAGTGGGATGCTACGATTGTGGAGG
>NW_015113596.1:262665-336717 GCF_001443285.1 Poecilia latipinna | reverse complement strand
ATTAAACTCCATTACTGTAACGTTAGCCCTTAATATTAAACATATTTTAAAGACAGGCAAATTGTTTTTTGCCCCTCCAATTTTAATCTAGCAAATTAAAAGCTAAAATGTTAGTCAAAGTTATCCTTTATATGCATTATTTAGCAACTTGGCTGATGTGACACAGAGTTTGTGTTCTTTGCTTTGGCAGCTTTAGCCACATGAAGACCCAGGCTAGCCTAAGGACAAATGGTGGGGAGGACAAAGACATGCTACGAGTGTGGAGGATGATAATAAGGACCAGCCACCAGAGAAAGAAGTTCCTGTTTGACCGAAGAGAAAGAAGCAGATGAAATATTCCCCAAGAAAATTAGGTAAGTTGTTTTTGTGTTAATATTTCCACCCATGTGAAGTGTGGTGGGAAGGGGGAGCAGGAATCAACATTCACCAGTTGAGTTAATAAGTTACGTTTTAGACGACTAAAAACTGGTGTTAAATCTATTTATTTATTAATAAGCTTCTTGTATCTGGTTAGAAATAATTTAGAATGCTCATTAAGTAAAAAGATGCCGTTATGTGCCTAAAACTATACATTAAATGATGCAATCTGAATAACAACAGTGGCAGTCTGTCTGTATGATCATTTCTTTTAATCAGGCTGCTCCAGGGCAGCACTTTTCATTTTGCAGGGAGAATGTGAAGGAGGGAGTTTTACTCAGACAGAAGCCAAGAGCAAAAAGAACAAAACACAATGTTTCACGGGTTACTTGTGTGTGCAACCGTTGACAGAAATTCTTACAATGACGCCAAACAGCTGGCAGAACAAAGGAGCAATTAGATTAGCTTTAATACCTGAGTAGTAATTGTCTAGCGTTGGCAAACTTTTCTTTGTACTTTATTGTAGAGCCTGTAAGTCTTTGAAATAAACACATTCCATTTGTTTATTCAATGCAAATATGTATTTTAGATGCCTCTTTGTTTATACTCACCCTTAGGTTTTGTCTTTGTAAGATCACCCTCTACTGGACAGTTTACAGTTGTACATCCTCTACGTTTCAACTAATGCCTTATTTAAAAAAGTACACTGGAAATAATTTTGCTGACTTTGTTGGCAACAAATGATGCATTGAATCCAAGGTAGAATGTAGATTTCATTTTTATTCATTCACTCAAAAATGTTATTCTGCCTGGCAGTAAGACATGCGTGTTTTAATAGGAAAACATGTTTTCAGTTATAGAAAATGGATAAAGAGACATCACTTTGTAAGTGTTGTGGGGACAGATGATTGAGACAGATGATTGAGAAAACAGAAATGTATCAATGAAATACATCTATGGCAAGAAATATGCAAAACACTCTTTGGAGTAATACATAAAGTGTTGCCAAAGATAAAGCTAAACTCATCAAGCAATTGTTTCAAGCATGGTGTCGGGATGTTTTTCTGAATTTTAGCCCGATCTCTCACTGGGTTTTTCCTTCTGCTTGCACTTAACGTTGACCAGCCGACATAATGCGTACCAGTGCCTGAACTGGAAACTCTTCATGTGAAACATAAAGTACAACACATTTTTCTTTTTTTTTTTTCTTTTTTTTCTTTTTTAGCATTTTAACAATTTTACGCAGTTGAGACGACAACTCTGGAGTGTGCTTACAAAGTTTCGGTCCCAGACGAAATACGTGAGCCCTTTTTGAGTTTGAGTCACCAGGTAGAAAACTAAGATAACCAAGATGATTAAAGGACTGATGAACCTTCATGAAATCTGCCAGAAGATGGGCGGCTTGTGTCCAGTCATGAACTTAATGTCTTCGTTGAATCTGCCGGGAAAATGTGTTTATAATTTTGTCAAATGAGAGAAGTAGAGTATCTCAAATGGTTGCAGCTTAAGGAAAATCTCACCTGTTGATACCGTAGACATAGACGACAGCAATCAGCTCAAATAGTCCGATGGTCGTTAGAGGAACCAGCAAAGTTGTCAAAGAGAGTTACCCTGTAAAGGCCCGAGGGTTGTGCAAAGAGGAGGCAGATGATGAAGGCAATGATGCATGTTGCTCCTGAAGCATGAAGGTAAGGTTAAAAACGATAGTTCATCAATCTGAAGTTGTAAATTTTGATAACAGTCAGTATACAGCATTGACAGTATACTGGTCAATGCTTCGTGAGGCCAACTTCGGGGTAACACATTCAGATGATTAAATGGTGCATCGTAGCTGGTTGTACTGATGCTGTTCTCAGGAAGGTTAAATGAGTTCAGTAATGTCTTGATGTTTCTGGGGAGAAAACACTGCAGGAGTTAATATTTATCACAGCACTGTTTATTAAAAATGGACAATACAGTAAATGTCATTGATAGGGAATTGATACTTTTCACCATTTATTTACTGATGTGTCGGATGTTTTTATACTTCTGCAAGATATGATTTCCTGTTAAAGATGTTTCCAATGTGCAGACGCTTTCACAGTTGTCTACAAAAATAGGTAACATCCTATGTAAACCTAAGCTGTCTTAAAGAGCTACCATATATGGAACGCATTTTCCTGTACTTGCCTGTGCTGTTGAATTATCACTATGACGACACGCCTATGGTTAGAAGTGAATAAATATTGAAGGGCTGCAAGCCCCCGTGGGAGTTGGCCTGTTGGAGTTAGCACGTCTGATGTAGCTAAGTCTGACACACATCTCCACTTTTGCAAAGGAGAAGCTTGTGTCCTTGTGATACTTTCAGAGTTCATTTGAAGAATAAACCTAACAGTCATAGTGAGGTTAGAGGCATAGGGGTGTTTTGCTTCTCTTTTTTTTTAGCATTGACACACTGTCAGTATTAAAGTGACTACGCAGCTAAAATTCAGTCATCACCGAATTAAAGTTTTGACCAGGTTTGGCTCTCAGAGGGGAAATAACCTGACTGTCTGAACTTGGTAAGGAAATAAACCTGATAAATACAGAGAAAGATGCAGTTGATAAAAATTGAAAGAGGAAGGGGGACAGATAAAGATAGAAATTAAAGATAAATAAATACTGTGCATAGAGTATTTATTTGCATATCTTTACCAGGGATACCAATAAATTTAGCCGCCATTGAATTTCTGAGGTTTAACTGCTGTAATTGTACCATTATGCTGGCACTGTTGCTTTAACCTGCCCATAAATGGCAATAAAATTCTAAGAAAAGGACCAAACAATCCCCATAGGCACCGATACTACAGAGCAGAAACTGTAAAAATGCCCAGAACCAATTGTTGCTTTAAACATACCGGCTGTGTCTTACCAACTTTAGTTTAAAAACAATCCTCCCTTAAAAAGATGAAAGTTTAGCTTTCACGCCAAGACTGGGAAACTTTAGACAAACTAAAATGTCATAAGAACAAATGACAGAATATTATAGCGGCTTTGAAACCACAACTTTTGAAAGACTTTTGATAGAGATAACCAGGTTATGCCTGTCTGGGACCCATATGGGTTGGTTCAGGACAGCTGTGGGTTTGAGTTCTAGATGTGCTGTACAATTTGAAGCAATTCTCTCAACACCATTTAAAGACCCAGCATAGACCTAAGTTGACCAAATGATTTTGTCATTATGTGTTGCATTGAATCAACCAAACAGATAGATTAACATATGAGCCTTACTGTTATCACACGACATTTTCAAACTAGTGCGCTTGAAGAAACAACTAATATTTAATACTCTTCAAAGTTCCATATGACATTGTAAGAATAACATACATATAGTCTGGAGCCAGGTTATATAAGTCCCAGATCATACTCAGGCTTTGAGTCCTTACAGTCATAATAATAAGTCACTCAGTGATAAAGGAAGCTTTTTATTACATGCCAGTGTGTGAACATGCATGTCAAGTGTGTCAGTTTATCTAACATTTATCTTTAAGTGTGTGAATCATTACCAGGACGTTGGATTGACAAGGAAAACCAACTGTTCAGTGCGGCTCAAACAACGTTTCATTGTGATTTTCTATTGATTGTGTTTATGAAACAGTAGGCTGTTATAAGTGAAGCCCTGTGTTTGCTGTTGAGATCGAACAAAATGACTTCCATATTGTTTGTGCTTAAGTCTGTTAATATTTGAGTCAAAGACGCTGATCGCACACCAAATCGAGATGTTTAACATGAACGCCGGTTTAACTGAAGGTATTTATTTTGCACCCATTTGTAACAAATGCCATATTGAGGCACCTTGCATGACAAAAAGGTGTTATTCACCATGTATGCTTTTTCTTCCATTCTACAATAATTTGCTTCTTTTATGAGTATAAACCTTTTAATCTTTATTTATTTAAATGTTTTTCATTGTTTATTTGGAATAGTAGGTATGTTTTTAAAAGGCCTGTGAATTTTCTGCAAAAAAAAATAAAAAAATAAATCACAGCTGTCTTCTGTGATGCTCTGACCTGATTATTAATGTTCATTCAACATTAGGGCACCATCTTTTGGCATAGATTATGCACTGCATCTTCTGGCTGTTTTGTGTGAATATTTGCATAATAAGATTATTATTGTTGTAATTTCAGGTCTTCCAACACACCAAGCTCACCTTACATTTTAAGCATTTTCTGATGTTGCGGTAACAAAATAAATCAAACAGAAATTAAAATTAGCATAATTTCTTTTACAAGATGAATCAACAGAAAATTGAAATCAAAGTATTTTTTTTACTAAAACCATAAAATATATATAAAAAATGTCAGTAAGAGTTGTGATCAACATTGAAATGGAGTTAACAGAGTCTGCATTGTGCGAATGCTAACCTGTTAACCAAAGCAGCACAAGGGTATGGGGTGAAATATATGACTTAAAAACAAAACAAAAACATAGCTGGATTTAAGATCTGAAAATTATTTTTTTCTACATAAAACATAAATCCATCTGCATAACGCGTACGCAGGCACAGCCAGGCTGGGGACTCCTGCCAAGAGGAAGATCGCTGCGGTGATCCACGAGGGATACTCCACTGACGTCAGAGCCGGAAACACGTCCTGTAAGCACAAAACTTTATCATCAGCGCGTACTTCGGTGAAATGTCGATAATACACGTTATTATAATTATTTACATAAAGGAAGAGACACAGAGGAGATAAAACTGCTGTAAATGTAAAACTATCACAAACTTTTAAACAAGATGGAAACGACTGCCTCACGGAAAAATAACAGAAGGTGATACAACTTAATATGTTTTTTTGTTTGTTTGTTTTTTGTTTTTTTTGTCAAGCTACCACTAAAGATATGTGTTAGTGGCATTTTAGATTATATTAATTTGCAATTGAGAGCAGACAGTGTTCAGAGTAGCTTATGATTTTACATCCTCACGAGAACATCGCCGTGATTCTGCAAGAACTCGTTGACTGCTTTTTACCCCTGGTAAGGTGCAGACCGCTGAAAACTAGTCCAAATAATCAACTCCTCCGCCTTACAGAGAGAGAAACAGTGAAGAGACGTGGCAGAGTTTCTCCTGATGGGTTTCTTCGAGATAAGGAGTTAATTTGTTACATTTCCAGGCTTTCCAGGCTTTCCATATTCAGTTCCTTTCTCTGCCAATTATTGTGGTCAAAATCTTGTCGTATAGTTAATTCCTTGTCGTTTAGCTTCTTTCTTGTGTTCTGTTTGTGTTATTTTCAGGGTTCTGTGTGTTCAGCTCCCTCTGTATTGTCTGTGTTTATTAGACTAACCAGCACCGGACTGTTGTAGAAGCTTAAATCAGAAAATGTTGTTCTTTTCAAATAGATTTTGTGCGTCCTCTGGTGTTGATTTTAAACACCTCGATGACATTTTGAAGAAAATATCTTCAAGTGTTCTTCCCTCAGTAACAGAAGAAGGTTACTTTTTGCACAAACTATCTACAATTTGTTGCATTCACTAATCAGGAAAAAAATTCAGATTTAAAAATATTTGACTCATTAAGCTCCTAATTGTTTTATAAAATCATCCGAAGGTGATTCCTGGTTGAATCCCTAACAGATTTTCTTTTATTTTAAGAGCTTACCTCACTGAGGAGTTTCTGCATGTCACAGCTTTGGAGGTTCAGTCCAAGCATGACATGGGGATAGGAGCTGTTTAGGTGATTTAAGGCTGCATCGTAGTTGCTTGACGTGATGTTGTCTTCAGGAAGATCAAACGTATTTAATAACCTCACAATGTTTCTAAAACGAAAAGCAGAGGAGAATTTTGAATCGTTTTAGATGCGATTAAAGCGTTGGTTATTTTATGTGTTGTATACAAAACGTACCGTACTTACTGATACAGGTGTCGTATTTCTCAGTGGCTCTGAAGCCAATGATGGAGTAGGTCACCAGGGCAGCATAGATCGACGTGAGTCCAGTTACGACAGACAGGATCACAGCATCTTGCACACAGTTGTTGCTGGAGGGGGAAAGAAATGTACAGAAAAGGGAAGAGACTCAGAAACTGCACTGTGTTGGGAAGAAAAGATGCACCATTTCCACAAAATGTCCACGTCTTACTGAACAGGGTTGTAGCTTGAGAAGGAGATGAGGCCTCCCCATGCCAAACCAAAGGCGTAAAACAGCTGAGCTCCTGCATCCAACCAAGTCGTTGGTTTAATCAACTCCTCCGCCTTACAGAGAGAGAAACAGTGAAGAGACGTGGCAGAGTTTCTCCTGATGGGTTTCTTCGAGATAAGGAGTTAATTTCCAGATTTCATTTGAAAGATGGAGTCAGGTTTATCACACACACCAATCGTCTTGTGATTTCACAAAAAAAAAAACTAAAGGCCTTAACATGACTGACAAAGTTTCTTCAGGTTTTTCTCGAGAAAACTCGTGAACCATCTGGAACTCGTTATCTCGAGAAAAGCATCAGGAAATTAACTTATCTTGAGGAAACCTTTGGGAAATTAACTCATTACTTTGATGAAAACTTTTGAAAACTAAGTAGTTGTCTTGTGAAACGGGAAATTAACTCGTTATCTTGAAAAAATGGAAAATTAACTTGCTATCTTGAGAAAACCTTGCAAGGGACAAACTTGTTATATCAGGAAAACCACTGGGGAAAAAAACAGTATCTGCTCTCGCCTCCTGTAGCATCGACTTGTGACATCACAAAATAATGTTTGGTTTGTTAAAAAAAAAAAAAAAAAAGCATAAAACGCACATCTGGTGTGAAGAGGAATTTTATCCCGCTCACAGCACCTTTCAGAGTCGCTCCTCGGATCAGGAAGATGGCCAGCACTATGTAAGGCAGGATTGCTGTGACGTAAACCGCCTGAGGTCATGATGAGAGAAAAAACCTGCGATAAGTGGTTATTAGAGGGCATGGTCGGCCCAAGGCAGAAACAAACAATAAAGGCTGCTATGTTGAATTTGAACCTCCACACCAGCAGGGGGAAGTGTCACAAAAGTTAACATTTGTACAGAAGAAGCTTTCTACTGGTTCTGATCAGACTCATCTCATCTACTGTTCCCTCATTCTCTACGACGAATGACAATTTGCCATGTTTTTTATTTTATTTTTTTAAATGAACTAACCTTCCCTGAAGTGCTTATCCCTCTAACGCAGCAGATTGCAACAATTGTCCATGCTCCCAGCAGACAAACCACCATTGGCCACTGGATTCCCTCAGACTCAGATATGGAGGCAGAACTATTCAGAGTCTCTCTGTAAAAGAAATAATCCACAGTGGAGCTCCGCTGGCATTCCGGTATAAATTCTGAATAAGGAAAAAAATAAAAAAATCATTAAAGTTAGCTAGTCAGTAATGATATCTTGTATCTGGTGATGTGGACAGGTGTTGTCTGAAAAGGTGTAACTGAATACCTGTCCCATTTTCATTCAGTGGACACTGAGCCCATGGTAGAGGCTGCTGAAAAGAGTTGAGGAGATACCAGAGGATCCAGGCTATCAGGGTGTTGTAGTACAACGCAACCAAGAAAGACACCAGCATGGAGGCGATACCTTTGTGCGGACATCATGACAGATGTAACGCAAAGTCAAGGTACTGAAATGTAATGTATTTTTTTGTACCCACCAACTCCAGTCAAATAGGGGCTGATGGCGCTCCACACCCCGACGCTGCCTTTCCTCAGACGTTGACCAATGGCGAACTCCATCAGTAGGAGAGGCATTCCTTCCAGCACCAGTAGGATCAGGTAGGGAATCAGAAAGGCACCTGGAAAAGGTAGCAGTCCATGCTAGCCGACACTTTTCTTTCACTATAATTTGGAATTTTGGGGTGAAAAATGACTAAATTTTAACTGTTCTCAGTGGAATGCTTAATGCATGTTAGTTGAAAGGAAAAATAAGCGGTGAAAGAAGGCATGCACTGATCCGCTTTTTCCAGTTCTGGTACCGATACAGATATCTGAGGTTTAGTATCGGCCAATACCGATCCGATACACAAAATGATGCTGAATTGACTTAAAATGCTTCTTAAACACAGACATAAAAGTACTGAACTTCAAATTCATTTGATAACTTTGCACTGGTACTGCACACTGAAATACACCAAAAGCTTCACAAGCTTAGTAAAAATAATCCAACAGTGCCATTAGGATTATAACAGTCAATGTAAAATAAATAATAGAGAAACTGAATGTCATGAAGCGGTGTGGTTATAGTGAGGATCGCACGCTGAGACCCAGGTAGATGAAAAAATAATAAATTTAATGAAAATAAATCCAGCAGAACAGCACGAAGGAACAACTGGAGACACGAGGAAACAGGCAAAGGTTTGACAATGTTAGACAAGGACCCGACGAAGAACACAGACACAGGTGGGTTTAAATACACAGGGAGGGTAATCAGGTAAGTAGACGCACCTGGGGGGCAATCAACGGGGAGGACAGGACAGAGACTCAGAGGAAACAGGACAGAAGCACAGAAAATGTCAAAAATAAACACTCAAACACACGGATCATAACACTGAAACTGACAAAAATAATAGGTTGACTATCTTGGTCAAATCAAGAACAGGCTATCAGGGTTTACTGCAGTTTGTTTGTAAAAAAAAAAAAACTGCAGCAAATTTTATTTCAAATTTTAGCATTTTAGCAGTCTCTCAAACAGCAGCTCTAAAATGTTTCTTTGACATCCAAACGAGCTAAAAGCCCAGCCATTTGCCCGATTGTTGTGTCGTCTTATAAAATCTAATCAGTTTGGACGAGACTGGATGTTCACCACTTTTCCTGTTTACACTGATTCACCTTGTAAACATTATTGCTACTGAAGGTACTTTGTCCTCTTCAAACATTTAAACATTGGATTCCAATGCTTTATAGTGAAAAAAACAAATGATTGGGAAATATGTGTGTGTGGGAGGGGGAGGTTCTACCTGAATTCCTTAATTTTTTGAATTTGTTTATTTTTAATTTAAATCTTTAAAATACTGAATTTTTACGCGTTTTATTTTTTGTCTAATTACGTCCTTTTGTGCAAAACAATCAAACAGGTCAGTAATTACACATAGAGTTCTCTTTACTCTTACTTCAGCAATTTGTTGGATAGCTACTTTTTAATTCTCTTTAATAATATGTTGAAGTGGTTCTACTGTTATTTTGAGCTCTTTATTTTTACCCAATTCTGTCGGTTTGCACTATTATTAATACAAAGCAAACCGCGTGCAACTTTATTTGCACTCAAATTCAAAATTTCACAAATATTTTTTTCTCTTGCAGATTCTTAAAGGAAGGATGAAAAAAACTGTTGTGTTTCTTGTTTAGGACTAGAAAATAATCTCTGCTAATTCGTGTTAGCGTACGTTCTTCCATCTACTGAATTTAATTGGAACCAATCCCTAATACAGAATACATAAAAACATGGTAAGAAACCATAAAAATGTTGAGCATTAATCAGAATCCGAACAACTGGAGAGCGGTTGTTTGAAATGTCAGCATCAGTATTGACACCCTGGTGTTGCCTTCATGTGTCTATTTGATCATGAGACAGTGAGGAAGAGGTCATCCCAGGCCATTGTCCAAGTTAGTCACTGAGGCTTCATGCGGTGTAAAGTGAGGAATAGGGGATTTATTGTTTAGATATGATACTGCCGACAGGAAGCCTCCATCACCTCGCAGGTGCAGGCAGCGTTTATTTATGTCTGTTTGAACAAAAGGACACATCAGAGATCGGTTATCCGTCACAGTTAATCGTGAACAACTATAAAGATTAGACGTTGTTTAGAACATAACGAGGGCTTATTCTTATGAAGTGCTCCCTTTACGTGTGACATATTTACTGATTTAATCTCTAAATTAATGCTATTTGTCAGTATTTTAGACATCAGTTACAGAAGAACTGAACTAATAAACCCAGATGAAACTCAGTCCAGTTCAGAATAACGTATAGGATAGAGACTGCTTTTAAAACATTTCCTAATTCCTGTGGCTCAATGTGCAGCGTCAATATTAATTTCTCGCATAAATCATATGCAATGGAAACACACACGTAGATTATCTTTAATCTGTAAGCAAAGGCCTGAGAATAATTAAAATAACCTCATGGCAAATTCATGAACAAAGTGCTTTGCACTCGTCCATAAGTGATTTATTAACTCTTTGCTTGGCTGTAGGTTCACTGGACCAGTCATTTTCTTCACAGGAAGAAAATTTCAGCTATTTTTTTTTTTAGCTTTTCACCTTTTTAAAAAAAAAAAAAAAAAAAAAAAAAAAGTACAATTAGTGCGCATCATCATGCGTTCAGATTTCAGTCCGTTATTCACATCACTCACCTCCTCCGTGACTCTGACACAGGTAAGGAAAGCGCCACACGTTCCCCAGACCGATACAGAAGCCCACACAGGTCAGAATGTACTGGGCCTTGTTGTCCCACTGGGGCCGCCCCTCCGCATCCTCTTTCTCCATCCTCTCCAGGTCGTCGTAGTCGGGGATCCGGAGCTCTAGGCCCGGGTTGCGGAGCACCAGCCTCATGCTGAAGCCGCGTGTAAAACCGATCGTGCGTCTGCTGCCGCCTGTTTGCAGCGAGGAGATGGAGTGCGCACAAGTCGCTGTTTACACAGCAGCCTTCAGCGGTCATTACACAAATTTATGGTCTTTTACTGCTTTGCTCCATGAATAGATAAACAAATAGCAAAGCTGTGCATTTATTTTTTGAGTACTCAGTGGTTTTTCATGCAAAGAGCTAAAAATAAAAGTCCTGGATTACTCATAAACTTTGGAAGAAAAAAAAAACACGTTGAGGGCAAAAAGAGCCTGATTTTAATTAGTCAAAAGGTAATTATTGGTCAAATCTTTAAATAATTCATTAACCGTCCTATCTATTATCTTCACATATTTAATATATATGTGCGTACATATGTTGTTGTATTGAGCACTAAACAGGCCAATAAGAAATAACATTTCACACAATAACTTACATAAACTAATAATATATAAAATATACACCAAACAATTATTTGTCAATGAGTGTCATTAGATTCTTTAAAAATGCTAATAATTACATTTTCATATTTTTATTTTAAATCTGTATTAAAATGTTTTCATAAACTATGTCATTGTTTTGGTATATATGTTTGTTTGTTTTTTAGTTAATATATATTTTTTTGAACTGTTCATCTCAATAATTTTAACCTGAACACAAATTCAACTAAATTATCTTCCAAAGCAGAATTAAAATTACTTTAGAAAATACAAATACTTAATTTATAACTACATCTAATGTCTGATGATTGGGAATTTTAATGCATTTCTTTTGCATGCAATTATTTAATTTAATACGGAATTTAAATAATCATTGAAATATGCTTTTCTTTCATGTCTATTTAAAGTTTCATCAAAATGACCAGATATGCAAGTATTACATAATAATATTATGATATTGTATAAGTTACTGATGCTGTGATTGGTGCCACTGATGGCCACTAATAGAGCAGCAGCAGATCATAAATGTATTTTCAGTCGTCGGGGCCAACGCTGCTCCGTGAAGCTCTTCCTGACGAAGAACTTGATGTTCATGAAGGAAATTAGTTTTTTAATTTGAAATTTTGTGTACTAAAATATTAATAAAAACATATATTTGTTCCTTTTTGGCCCTTATTTAAATGTTGCAATTTTCTCCCCTCCCCCCATAAATGTTTTCCTTTTAGGCGTAATGAATGTATGTTTACTGTGGTCAATTTCTACAACTGCAACATATGCTTAAGAAGCACAACCACTATTTCATTGTGTTATGTGTATTTTTATTTTTGACTTACATCTGAGCAAATGAGCACATATCATATCAACTGTAAATGTGGAGTGGCAATATACGTGCGACCTAAAATATCTTAACACGGGGACTAATTTTTGTAAAGCGGTGCCTAAAAAACGTAAACCCCTTCGACAAAGTGATTTTACATTTTTCCAATCACAGAAATGTCAAACGTTATGTAGTGCTCAAACGTATGAACAGAAACTATCCATCTAAACAGCTTATATTCAACATTTAAACCATAATTTTGAACATTTTAGAAAAAAACAATTTAAACACAATATCAAAAGAATAATAAGACTTAGAAATAAGATTATTTCATGTCTCTATTGCATTTTTGCATTGAAGCTCACATAAATTGCAAGCTAATGTTTCTGAGCTACAAGCAGCTGAACTAGCTTGAAAACAAACTGTGATTTTTATTAGCCTAAAGCATTTACTCCAAAAACTGTTTTAAAATTCTGGCATTTCAATTCTTGACGTTTAATAAACCTAGCTTAACTATCAGGTTTAGCTAAGCTATGCTGCATATTATCGGAACAGCACTTGAAGCATTTAGGGTTAGCACACAACCTCCAAAATGTTGGCTATGCAAACAAAGATGATGCCAGCTTTCATTTAACAAGATGAGTTCCAATTTCTTTTGTTTAGTACAGAATACAACGCGCAGAAAGTGGAGAATACCTGGATAAACCCAACATGTAATGTTACTTTTAATAGGAAGTAAAACAGAACTGCAAAGATTTGTCGAAGTCAAAAACAGACATTGGTGTTTCTTAAGCAATAATTTCAACAGGTACAGTTAAAAGAGAATTTCCCAAACTAGAATAATACTTGGTGTATTTAAAGGATCAAACTACAAACTACTTCTCTGGAAATTATTCATGAATTGAGCTGGTAACCTACAGTGATGTGACTCAGAAATATTGTAAATTATTTTTGACCAAACATTCAAAGTGTCTCAATTTTTAGTACCCTAAGCAGTATTACCAAACAGATCATGTATTACTTTATGTCCCCCCCATGTTCTGTTCATGACTAAACCCATTCATGGTTCTATTGGAGTAACCCATATATCAATCCAAAGATGTACTTTGGATTGATTTGCCCCCCCCGCCCCCGCATGGACAATACAGAGAGGAGAGCCGCTCATGCTTGGGGCAAATACTGAACAACATGGTTCCTCCCCAATCAGAAACCCCAGTTCATCTTACAAACTAGGTTCCCAAACGTCAACAGTACTGCTCAAATCAACCAGAACCCTCAAACAAGATCAATAATTTTAGTGCTTACAACAATGTTTCTGATATTTCATCAACTCAAACAGTTTGTGTTGCTATGTGACTTTCCCATTAGGTGAATTCTTATTTATCCCAAACTATTTAAATAATAAAGGTTCTACAGAGCTCAGTGTCTCATTTCACTGTTTATTCTGTACTAGCATACAGAGATACAACTAGTTTGTCTTTAAGTACATCTTCATGCACAAGCCCATGATGCTCATGCTATTTGTATTGCCAATATTGTACACAGTGCGACATTTTCATACTACGTAAGTGTATTATTCACAATCCCTTTATGCCTTAACCTAGTCAATAATACCTTTACTGCTGTCATTGCATGGCATAATTGGATGCTTTCTTTAGTAAAAACACTAAAACGTAAGGCCTATACATGCTTTGTAAGAACAGAGCCATTTGTTCGCTCTCCCAAGGATGCAAGAACGAAGTGACGTGATTCTGTTTTTACAGCTCCTTGATATTTCTTGACAGACATTGTTGGGGAAACTATGATGGCTTTCTAGAAGTTGTGCACAAGGGTTATATATGAAAGAACTTGGACGTTGTTCTTGCAGCCCTGGCAGAGAGAACAAACCTCTCTGTTCTTGTGGAGTATTTAGTCGTCTCTATCTTTGCCTTTCAAAGATAACAGTGAATCTTCGGCGTGTTGTTGCATCATTACAACACACCAGCAAAGTCCAATAAACATAATTTACAAGTTCGTTGATATTAAATAGCCAAAAGAAGTACATTTATCTAAAACTTCATTTTGTCACTCATTTGTATTTTGGCAGAGATTGTGTCCACTGTACTGTCGCTGTAGTCCTTTTTGCAGAATTTCCTCTGGATGAGCTTGTAAAGGGCAAAGATGGGGATGGCTAAACTGGGAACTCCAGCCAGGATGAAGATCATGGCGTAGACCCATTGTGGGTAGTAACGCTCAGCGAGGGTGGGGAAGCTCTCCTGTAAGCAGAGCAGAAGATTTATCAAACCAAGGTTTGCCCACAACCACAATTAGAAGAAAAGACAGTTGGGGTGAATTTTTTCTTCTTTGCATATTTGTAGCCGATGGAGTGCCAAACTTACCGCCTCCTGGTCCCAGACCAGATAGGTGAGTTCCTTCGTGACTTGGGTGACAAAGTAGAAAATCAGGATGAAAATCATGATGAGGGGGCTAATCACTCTCCACGTCGCCTGCCAGAAGATATTGGGTTTGTGGCCGATCATAAACTCAAGGTCCTTATTAAACCTGTTCCAAAGTAATAATAGAGAGATGCACAGAGGTGAGTCTGATGGAAGTCGTAAAAGTCAACCTTGTTGGTTTTTTTTTTTTTTGATAATATATCTCAAGAAGTTCAACAGATTTAGATACAAACATCTTTGCATTCTTTATATGACATTTTACAATGGATGACTTAAAGATTTTCAAACATGTTTACATGTTTATAGGCTTCTATTACCTTTTTAGTAACAGCTAAAAATAAATGTTTTCTTAACTCATAACCCAGGTGGGGACAATAAAACAAAACACAAATCATATTTTCCATTCTCCAAATGGCTGCAAGACACATTCTGTACTTTTCTTATCTCTTGTCCGATGACTCTGACACATTATCTCCCCTACAAGGACAGAATATAACACTTGGCTAGTTCCTGCTTTGTTTGGACTGTAAAAGCATCTTACTGAACATCAGACACCATCACTGACTAGAACTAGTCTCAGCCTTTTTTTCTTTTTATGGCTGTACTTTTGACTTTGGCCATTCAAATGATACACTGTGTTCATCGATGGTCTTGCGTGAATTCCCCATTTAAAAAAAAAAAATGTTCAGGCCAGGCAGGCGAATTTTGTAGCAAAAATCTTGAATGGATAATTTCTGAATCCAGAATGTGGCAAAATATCCAAATCATGACATGAAGTGAGGCAGAGGGTTCATGATAATGAGACACAATTTTGGTGTTTGACAAACAGACATGCTTTGTTGACCAAAGAAATTATGAATTGAGTTATCACTAAGCAATCAGTGCAATTTTATTTATTTATTAACTTTATTGCAGGAAAATAGAAGATATCTTTTCACTGCATTTCATTCTTCTGCTCATTGCCTGACCTTCTTATCTTTATCTGAGTGTTTGGTGGCACCCTCTGGGAGAATTATAGACCCTGTCAGCATGGCAGAAATGTGTGCTGTTTGGTTTGTTTCTTAGGATAGCCATTGCCATGACGATGTACTACAGCGTTGACCTCCACAGAGAGCCCAAGCTACCCTTATTTGGGGGATGACAAATCCCATATTGAGTGATAATATAAACGTTTTAGGCAACTTTGGTGCATGCCTGACAATGAAAGTTTAAATTACTGTTGGCTAGCTCATGCAAGCTGAAGTAAGGTAATATAACTCTTGTAAAAAGCCTTATTACAGTAGCATAATGTCTCACTAAAAAAATTGTACACAGTGATCTTTGGAAATAAAGATACCCTTGGGGCCTCTGACCATCCATGTTTATTGTAGCTCCAGCTTTTTTAAACTTCTAATCTGTTGCTCTGACTGCAGAGATGGGCAGGTTCAGCTAGTAGCTATCATCTTGTAGCCATTTCCTGACTTCTGAAGAGAGAAACCTTTACGTCCTATGGTATAAATATCAACATTTGTGGGCAAAATCACAACTGACTGCCCGTGACTCACCTGTCCATGCCATAGATGTAGACAACAGAAATCATTTCAAAAAATCCGATGACCAGGAGCGGAATAGAGCCTGCAAAGTTGTCAAAAAGAGCCAGCCAGTAGTTCCCAGAGCGAAGAGCGAAAATGAGCCCAAGAGCTAGAGATATGAAGCATGTCAGACCTGAAAACACAACGCAATTTGTCACTCTGTTGTCATCGGATCGCATATGGAGAAAGTTTGACTCTGCATTGATCAATGAAACTAGGAGAAACTTACCACTGATAACTTCTTTGGGCCAACTCCTGGGTAGCAGTTTGAGCTCCAGCAGAGGAGCTATAACACCCTCAATGCTGCCAAACATAGTGGAGAGGCCGAGGCAGAAGAGCATGACAAAGAAGAGAACAGACCAAAGAGGGGAAATCGGCATCTCTATGATGGCTTCTGTGAACACAATGAAGGCCAGTCCTGTTCCTTCCACACCCTAAAGAAACACAGACCCCATTATTCTGCCATACATGGAAGACTTCTTTTCTTTTTCTTTGTAAAAATGGAAGAATACACATCGTCTTACCTGGCTAAGGAAAGTCTGCATGTCGCAGTTCTGCAGGGACAATCCCTGGATGACATCCGGACTCGTGTGGTTGAGGTGAGTCAGAATTTCGTCGTAGTTGCTCTGTGTGATGTTGTTCTCGGGGTAGTTGAAAGTGTTCATCAGCTTCAAGATATTGCTGTAAAAAAACACCTTAGTATCATTTGAATCCAGTTTGAATAAAACAAGCTCACTTTGTAAGTATTTGACTCACTCTCCGAAGCATTCATCGTATTTCTGTGTCGCCCTGAAGCCGATGATGGAGTAGATAACCGTTGCCGAGTACACCGAGGTGCAGCCGTTGATGATGGAGATGAGGACAGCGTCCAGCTCGCAGTTGTTGCTGAAATGAGCATTTTGAGGGACTTTGTGTGAGGTGGGCTGGAGAAAATACCTCCCCTTCGTTTTTACTGAACCACCAGCTCACTTACTGCACAGAGTTGTAGCTGGAGAAGGAGATGAGACCTCCAAAAGCCAAAGAAAAGGAGTAAAATACTTGGGCTCCTGCATCCAGCCAGGTTGAAGGATTCATTAATTCATCTACCTGAAAAAAATATATCAAAAAATTCTTAGGAAAAACTACTATTACTTCCTAGAATGTTGTTAAACTTTTCCTTGGGCTTTAATAATTAGGTTTAATGGCACATCTAAATTAGAAGATTGACTGTTTGACACAACAGGAAAAGATGAGTTCCAGTGGATAAATTTGCTAAATAACATGAGCTGTTTTTCTGTCTAAGTGACATCAGGTCACTTAGACAGAAAAACAGCCAATTTTGATCCATTTTGTACACACAAGTTGTGGTTTCCTTCCATCCAATGTCCATTTTGTACCTTTGTAGGTAAACCATTGCATGTCAAGGTACTTTTCTTCATTATAATGAAGATAAATACCTATAAAAAGTTTTAAATCTTCTATAACTTAACTATGTACCTGAAGATATTTTTTCATTAACATTATTTTGTTCCTTCTGATCCAAAATGTTTGGGGTCTGGTAGAGTCTAGTCAAATAGGAGGATAGCTGCTGATCAAAACAAACTTCTGTTTGTCAATACTTTTCTTTTGAACTTTTCTTATTGCAGAATGTTACTATGTTAAGGATTTCCCCCAGAAAACTTGCTAACCCCGGTGTTTGGGCGATAGGGCCGTCGTTCATCCAGTGGCCCGTCGTGTTTTTGAGTTAAAAAACATTTAAAGTTGACAGGAAATTAAAAGTATAACTTGATAATTATATGTTATGTGGAAGAATAACACCAGAACACCAACTCTAAAGTCTTAAAAAAATGCAGACATTTTAAAAAGACTTAAATAAATAAGCAATGCTAAGCCTTGTGGGGGCACATTTAAAGCCTGGTGGCCCGCCAGGCTTATAAAACACTGAGGGAAACCCTGAAGTTACTTTCAATTGCTGGTACGAAATGTACTG
This sequence comes from Poecilia latipinna, assembly GCF_001443285.1. Taxonomy (NCBI): domain Eukaryota; kingdom Metazoa; phylum Chordata; class Actinopteri; order Cyprinodontiformes; family Poeciliidae; genus Poecilia; species Poecilia latipinna. The sequence continues at coordinate 318,604 of NW_015113596.1, read as the reverse complement.
GTACATTATGAAACATCCCATTTAACTTAATTGTTAAAGACGTTGGGTACAGAATTATCCAAACTACAAAAGGCAACGAGGGGAAACGACCATCACCAGTTAGCCACCAGCACATTGGTTCATCTTTCAAGGCAACATGAGATTTTACCAGTTTTGAAATGAAGGTACATGACAGAGACCTTGACAGTAATCTCATCTTTTTATCATCTGGTAGTTATCTCATATTTCCTCCAATCCTACGACTACTTATTGTATATTTAGATTATCACAAAGGTAAGAAGATTGCTGGTCATTTCTGGAAATGCAGGCTGTGTCCATATAAGATTAATAGCACTTTTATGGTCATCTTGTAAATATAAGGTTGCAGGTGCCAACTTTTATCTTTTACCATCTGATAGATGAGCATGGAAATAAATGCTATTAAGTCAGTTATCTTATTGTCCATATCTGTCAATGAGTTTAGCTCTAACAATAGCATACACTAAATAATATTTCAAAGTTTATCCGCAGCACAAAGCCTAGTAAACTTCAAAGTGGATCATTTATTAAAATAGCAATAAATCAGATAACACAATCTTGATAGCCATAAAAACTAAATTGGTTTATTAACTCCTGACTGGACTTTGTATCAAACAGAAACATAGCTCGCTTCATACGCATAAAAACAAAAGCGTGTTTGGGAGAATTCATGAGCAATTTAACAGGAAATTTAGCTGGACAGGAATCATAGTCTGTCAAAAACTCTGTCAAAATCTCTTGCCATTGGGTCTAGGATTGAAAGTTATCCCCCTGGCTAACATATTTACACCAGAATGTTCATTGATATGCCTTGCCCTGTCTTATTTTTAAAAATAAAGAAAATATATCGTAAGACTTGACTAGCTGAGGACAAAAATCTCCCAAAATGGGAAAAGAGGCATATCATGAAACCCTGGGAAAATTCCTACAGATGAAACCATTATGTGAGATCTGAGCATTGTTTTTAGCCTTACTTTCCTACATGCTGCTTCAAATACTGGAAATAAGGGAAATAAATAAGCATGCAATGGGTGAAAACTGTGCAATTGTTTGGGACAAAATGGCAGCATAAGGCCACCAAATGAGAGAACCAATCGCTAAAGGAGCAACTAGACTCAGTGGTCACTTCATTCTCCTGCTACAGATTAGCAGAACTAGAAGTCAAACCCAACATAGAAGTGAACATTGTTTCACTCTTTAATCTACTAGCATTGTCAGAAGGATAATGGGTTAAAAACCCTTAGAAGACAGTTTTCAGAACAAGGAAAATGACCTTCGGCCAAACAGAATGCTTTCATTGCCAAAAGACAGCTACACCAACATAGTGCCAAGAAAGCAAGATTTTGAGAGAAACCAGTCACAATATTTATCAAAAATAGTCAAACTTCTTTCTTTTCTGTTACTAGGTAATAACATCACTTACATCTGGTGTGAAGAGGTACTTTATTCCTTCTGTGGAGCCTTTTAGAGTCAGTCCCCGGACGAGGAAGATGGTGAGGACGAGATACGGCAAAGTGGAGGTGATGTACACGGCCTTAAATAAAAAAATAAATAAAAAAAAGATGGATGTTTGAACAATGACACAGGAGCCACCGCAGTAGAAGAGTTTTCCAGATGCAACGTGGCCTTCAGACCTTGCCGGTGGTCTCGATGCCCCTGATGCAGCAGACGTAAAGCACAGTCCAGGCGGCGATGAGGGCGAGAACCATCCACCACTGCAGTCCCCCAGACTCATCGATGGCCGTTGAAGTGTTCAGCGTTTCTCTGTACCAGAAGTAGTCGACGGTGGTGCTCCGCGCGCACTCCTCCACGTATCCTTAAGTGGGGCGGTAAAAACTAAAGATCAGTCGAGTGGAAGCCGAGTGTCAACAGCCTCGGCAGGAAACTCTTTACCCCGCGCCATAAAAGCAAATGGGTGCTCCGCTTCAAGCACCTACCCGTCCTGTTGGCATTGAGCGGACACTGGCTCCAGGGCAGAGGGTCTTGGAAGGAGTTGAAGAGATACCACATGATCCAGGCCATGATGGTGTTGTAGTAGACGCCCACCAGGAAGGACACCAGCATGGAGGCGATGCCTGCAAGCGAACGAAGGACAAGAAAAACATTTTATACTGATGTCCCTCCAGCATCGCTTTGACCAAGTAACTCTAACTCAAAATCACAGTTAGTGGAGTTGCTGTGTAATACAATAACTTCTAATAAGAAACACCCAATTGTATTAAAGTATACTTGAGATTTTAGCAGTTTTACAATTTCTGAATTGATCAGAAATACTCAACTATGAGAAATAGTAAAGGGATGTTGACACAATATTACTACAAATGTATTCAAAATCACATGTTTTTCTGTTGCTTTAATGTTTTTTTTCTTTTGTACGCACCAACTCCTGCCAGGTAAGGATTGATGGATCTCCATACGCCCACGCTGCCTTTCCTCAGACGCTGACCGATGGCGAACTCTAAGTGGAGCAGCGGGATTCCCTCCAGAACCAGCAGGATCAGGAATGGGATCATAAACGCTCCTGAAAGGGGGAAAAAAACAAAAAACATTTTGTGTGTTTCTACAAAGTAATTCTTTTTTTTTGTTCTTTAGCAAGGGAGAAGTATTTAGCAGTGAGTTGCACAAACAAGCCATTGCATAGAAACAGCTATAAACAAACCTGATTAAAAATTTATTTTATAAACCATGATTCACATTTTTATCTTCCATAGGAACAAATGAGAGTAATTCATTTTATTTCACTTTATATGCAGTAATCCATTTTTCTGAATAGGTTTTCACACGAAAGCTTAATGGACATTAAAATTTCACTTAAAAGTTATTTTTAAAAACTTACTTGGAATGACGTTTTCTTCTAATTAATAATTAATAATTAATAATGCTTGAAATCTCCTCAAACAGAGCGAACTCCACGTATTTCCGTTAAAGTCTCTGATGCTACGGCTCTCCTCTTACCTCCGCCATGACTTTGACACAGGTACGGGAACCTCCAGACGTTGCCGAGCCCCACACAGAAGCCCACGCAGGTGAGCAGGTACTGGGCTTTGTTGTCCCACTGGGGTCGGTCCCCAGCCTCGTCCTTCTCCATCTTCTCCAGGTCCCCGTGGGACGGGATCCTGTCATCCAGTCCCGGATTTGGCAGCTTCAGCTTCAGCCTCATCGTGTCTCCTTTTGTAAAATTCCCTCCCCCCAAAAAAAATAAAAAAATGTAGCTCCTAAATCTGTTTAACCACTTGTTACTTTTTTGCAAAACCTCCCAGCTGCCGAATCCTTTTTTTTTTTCTATCTGAGAAACAGCCTTCTCTCTGGAGACGGTTGCTGACTGTCTCCCTCTGAGTCCTCAGTCCCTTCTGACTGCGGCTGGAAGAGGTATTGACTGCCACATCTGGCACCTTAACTGCAGTTATCAGTAGCTCATTACTGTCTGTGCAATGTCAGCAGGTATGCACGGGAAAAAAAACAAAAAAACAGCACCACCTCATTGATAGTGGTTAATGCATCACAGGAGCTGCTGGCGGCTACGTCTTCCCGCTGATGAGTTTGCGCGTCAAGTTTATGAAGACCAGTCACGGAAGGACTAAAGTGCAATTGACTTTTTTTTTTTTATTTATTTTCTTTAAATAAAAAAAAGAGCAAATATTCAGTCTAACTATGTGTAGCACTCCTGTAGATTCACCAGCAGTGTAATTTGTTATGACCAAATATTTTCAGCGTTTCTATATATTGCAATAATTAGCCAAAGATGGGCCAACCAGTTAACATGGGGCTTATTTGAACTGAGTCTGTAAAAGTCACTTTTAAGATGTTTGTGTTTTTTAGTACTTTTGCATTTTAAATGCTCATGAAAGAACTTCAGTTTGAGAACATGTACATTTGTGTGCTGGGGTGATGGTGGTGAAGAACCTGGGCACATTGCAGTCACTAAAGTCCATTACAAATATGCACAAAACTTTGTCTATATTCCATTAATGTCAAAAAAACAACAATTCAATTTCACAATTGCGATGTCTTCATTTCATAAGAAACACAATTCAAATCACATGGAAGTTTGTTCACGTGGTAAGACATTAAAAGTCATGCCACGCCATCATCATCCAACTAGTTCCTCTTTCCTTCTTCTTCAACATCCGCTTGTTGATCATGTGACTCGTGTGATGCGAAAAAAGTGTTTCCATTGCAGATTTGCGTAAAAAACCAATGTCAATTTGACCTAAATTGACATCCAATCACGGTGCCAAAACCTTTTACTGAAAAATGAGTTTTTGAAATTGGTTTCTATTGAGTAAAATTACTTGGGAAATGTCTAATTGTGGATATCGTCAATGGAAAAACAGCCATTCAGTTGTTCATGAACTCCTTTCCAGTTGTACTCAGAACTGTGAAATTTTGACTCTCCAGCTTGAAAAATCAACTGAGAGGCTTTCTGAAGTCAGGTTTCACGTCTAGCCCCCAGGTGTGACTTTTAAGGCGGACTTTGCGTTTCAATATGGCCGCTCCTCGCATCTAGAGTAGTAAGTAAGTAAATAGAAACGTTTAATTTACAAGACACGCATGTAAGAGTGCGTCTAAAATCAGTGCTACATGTAGCACCTAGAACTCTAAATTTAAAGTAGTGTTCGCTCATGAGCTACTGCAGACAATGCTCATGGGCATTACCGTGTTGAAATTCCGGTTTCTTAACTAGAAAGTTGTTACTTCGGGTCTGACCTCAAACCCAGGTCAGAGTTCAAACTTTCAAGGCAACTGGAATGCAACATTAGTCCCCCAAAGTTCTCTAGAGTCAAACATGAGGCAGTGTGTGTCGGGTAGTTGAAGCTTTGTCCTTTGGTCATAACGTGTGTGTGATCTCAAGAACAGAAATAGCTGAAAAAAATATTTGAACCTGATTGAAAGTGAGCTAAGTAGAAGGAAGTGAAATAACCAATCAACAATAAAGTGAGAGACTCATAACTGTGCAAAACAAAAAAGGATCACATTTCAAGCAGCAAATTAAGATATGAGCTATGAACATTTGTATTGTTGCCATTGTCTTCAGAGTGAGACTACAGGTTGGGTTGCCCATGATGGAGATAAGTTTGTTCTATAAAACAATGAGATTTATCAGGACAGTTAAAAGTTTCGTAACACTACATGAGAAAGTGGCTCGTATATTTCAACAACTCAACATTACGGCTCTTAATTTCCTCGTTATGTCGTTGAGGCGGGTGCTCATTCAGTAAAGCGGTTAGCAAAGGAACATGTGCGAAGCTCCAGGTGTTTTTTATTATCGAGCGTGAAGGTGGAGCCGGACTGAAGCTGAAAGTTCATTCAGTACCTTAGACCTTAGATAGGCGAGGTCAACATGCTGATATGGAAACGGTGAATGACGCACCACATTATTGTCCTTGTAAATTTTCCCTTTTGAAAGACATTTTTAGCAAGAAGGTGGCGATTACGACTGACTTCAAATGGTGTCAGTGAGCTTTAACAAGGGCTGGATGTAAACCATCTGCAGTCCCGGTTTTATATTAAGTGCTTTAGCTACGACTGCTGGCTGATTTTTTTTTTTTTTCCAATGTCATGATGACAAAGATGTATGGCGCTCTCTCAATTTTGCTAATTGCTCCGGTAATCCATTAACTTGATCGGAACAAATTTTACCAACACAGTTTCTGTAAAATCCCAACACAACACCATTACCTTGAGGTTTTGGGGTTTGAAATTTAGCATTTTGACTATTTTGATTGTGCAGTTTGACATTTCAACAATAAATTTGCTCAATGGAAATACACCAGTTTCGAAAAAACTATTTGGATAGAATGTTTTGCCACTAGGATTGGTGCGGTTTTCTTTAGCCACATCAATACTGGTTTATTTCGCAAAACTGTCATGGCAACACTTTTATTTGAGACACATGATCAACAACTGGATGAAAAACAACAGGAAGTGGTTGGACTTTTATGGTGCGGCATTGTTTTTTTAATGACTTATTGTGTGAACAAACTTATTCTTTAATTTTGTTTCTTATGTAATGGAAACAATGCAATTGCAAAATTGTCTTTTCTTTTGAACATTACTGGAATATGGAATATTGCGCAAATTTCTAGTGGAAATGCAGCTATTATGTTTGTTCCTTATTATATTTTCTGCCGTATTTCCTCTCAAAAGCAACACCTGCTGCAGACCATAACATCGTGAATGATGCATCCTCTATTAACTGTGGTGTTTTTTATTTTATTTTATTCTCTGGTGAACTCTCTGTAGGAAATGCTTCAGTGTCCGGAGGGCTGAAGACGGGTGGTCTCTGATCAGACCACAACACTGGCCAATCTCATGACAGATCCCCCCCAGAGGAATGTGCATGACTCATGCACTTTAGGCCACTCATATGACACAGTGCACTGCCCGTTCTTTTCAGTGTCATATATTAAAAAAAAAAAAAGAAATCAAACAAACTTTTAGTGCTCGCTGTCGACATTCTCACTACTTGTCCTCAACGATAAGACTTGAATTATTCATAAACTATAGCAGATTTATAGGTTTAAGGTAATTTTTTAATTTCGTCAACATGTTTATTCCCAAACCATGTCACAGTTATTTCTTGAAGACCTCTGGAAATTGCGTCAACCTGTAAAAAAGAGGCATATTTTATACATCCTTCGAGCTAAACCTGCTTCTCTACTAACAGTGCCCTCTGCCACCGTACATTTTGTTTTGTAGGTTCAACTTCCGTTCAGATCTTCTAGAAATCTCACATTAGAAATCATTTTTGTCCTCTATTGCATTTTGTTAAGGCAAGAAACGCTTTTCCCAACAGGACAGCACCTAATCTTCTCCTGTATCATTTCAGGAGATTAGAGCAAACAGCGGTAGGGAACTTTGACCATTCCTCTTTACAGAATCTCCTAAGGTCATCATCAAGGGTCTTCAATGCTATCTTCTACTCTGATAACAACCTTTTCTTTCGAAGGATGGTAGTCCTGGGGACATATGAGATAGTGGTTGATTTTGTGTCCAATATTTAATTTCTCTTATGATTCTGATCATTTTCTTGTTAAAGGTCCAGCTACAGACCCACAGCTTTACGTTTCCTAAGGCACCAAGTTTCTGTTGCTGAAAAGTTGTCTTTTAAGTTCAGTTAAAGCCTTAATAGGGGGCAACAAACTCCACATGGTAGAACAGAAAAGGCTTTTTTTCCCCCACTAACATGCATCCCAGTTACTGGTTGGCACGTAACTAGCTTCTAATGGTTGTTATGGAGACCAGGTGATCCTGAGGTGCCAACCGCGGCTGTTGTTTTCTAACACCTGGATTTGGAGATTTAGCTGTTGAAAAGGTTTTTCACTGTGGGTCTGTGCTTCTGCGACAAAGGTTGATCTGTCTTTTTTTCTAAAAACAGAATAAAGCTTTTAGCACATCTATAAACGTGACAACAAACGGTAAAGGCTCTGATTGTGTATCTCGCTCGGCTCCACAGATAGCAGATAACGGCAGAAGACAGCAAAATGAATTTATGACATTTTTATAGCCCTCACCACGTGGCGTCATAACAGGATAAACCAAAGGTTGCGGCCAAAAAAAACAACAGGAGCAGCTTGAAAGTAAAGAAAACACGAGGCGCAGAATGGTTTTTTTTTAAAGGGATATATTTTTGACTTCATTTAAATTTTTAGTTGGAGCTTATGCTCTGCCTGGTTGTTTGTTTTAATTAGGAAGCGTTTTGTGTACTGACTGAATAGCATGTCGTATTTGGTGCTGCCGTTACAAGAAGTTCAGTCCTTTATTGAAACGTATATATGTTTTAAATGAACGATAATCAAACACAATGAGGCTCTTAGAAGAGACTTTGTCCTCCTTTCCAGACTGATGGATCACAGTGTTTTCTGTCATATTGGATCAGGCTGAGACTTGTTGCTGTTTTAGATCCTTCATCCTACTTCATGTCGTCAGGCAGGTGCTATTTAAGTGATTAATTGATCCTACAGGTCAGTTGAACTCATCTGCCTAGAAGAACGTGGTTAATCACATTTAATTTACATTTAATAGGGAGTCAAAATCAGGTCTTAGTGCTGTCAACCATCCTTGTGTATGCGCCACTCATGCTAGTTAGCATGGCCACCAATGATGGCGGATAAACATCTTTAATGGTTCAGTGAGTTGTTTCTCTGCTGTTAGCACATTTAGCAGTGTGTACATAAGGTTAATTGACAGCGCTAAGACACTCCTCCTGGCTCTGATTGGATGTTTTTGATCTTTTTGATCGTTTTTTGAGAATTGCTATCGTAGTTCAGGGAGGAGGTGGAAAAGATTTATTTTATTTTATTATCTGTCTAGGATTGTTTATTCAAGCTATATGCTGCAGTTTTAATATAATCATGATTTAAAAACTGCTTTCTTGTATTTTCACAGGTCGTCTTTGTCGTATATTTAAAAACAAACATATTTGATGATCTGAAACATTTCCATGTAAAGGGGAAAAAAAAAAGCCAAAACAGATGAAATGCAACCGTCGTTCTTTTTTTTTTTTTTTTTTTTTGAACTTTCAGAGTGTTCATGGAAACATGAACGATAAAAACCCAAAGATCAGGATCCGTCTAATCAGCTCTTATACAACAGAAGAGCAACACGCCTCAGAAATATTTACATCCCGTGATTTAAAGTGCAAGTCATTCATTGCTGTTAAATTGGTATCTTAGCATTTTATTGTAAAGACGTATCTCATCTGTCTGAGTTAATATTTAACGCAAATGGCTTTAAAGCGCGTGTAAATGCTTGTTCATGGTGACACATCCCAGTTGTGTAAGGCAGGCTTTTAGTATTTCTAATTCAAGCCTTTTAAATGTTAGCCTTTCCACTTTTCGTTATTAGTGTTGAACGTTAAAATGTAATGCTTGGCTGAAGTGAGTACCTCCCCCCGTTTTGTGTGGATATACCGGAGGTCTGAAACGCAGCAAAACACGTCCAAAACGTTACAGGCTGCATAAATAAACAGCTGGTGAGCTATTATGTACCATCGCTGTCTGTTTTATTTGCTTTTCCTGTCCCCCATGTTGGGAGATCTGTTTTTCAGGACCATGTTTTAGGCTGTCACACCGTGACAGATTCAAAACAACAGCGTGCTCTATTTACATTTACATGCTTCTCCTCAGAGGACGGTCTTATGAAGGAGACATGAGACAATATCCCCCCAGCAGCACTGGAAGAAAATCATCTTTAAAAAACGTATTTGTACCCTACACAAACCTCAGTGTGTTTTATCGTGATTTTATGTGACTGTGTTAATTCAATTCAATTGAAAAATGCTTTATTGATCCCAAAAGGATAATATAATGTTGTTTTAACTCAGTTGTTTGAAGAGTTATTGTTGATAGTGACTGTGGAGTTAAATTTGTTTCAAAATTATTCAATCAAATTTTTTTTTTTTTTTTGCAAATACAAAAGTTTTGATTACAATTCTATATATTTTGTTTGTTTGATAATTGTGAAACAAATTTAACAACGTAGGTAACGACTGTGGTGGGCAGGAAAGATCTCCCGTAGGGATCTGTATCGCAACGAATTTGAAGACGCCTCTGACTGAAGAATCATGAAATCAAGAAAACCTTAAAGTTGTCCATTAAATAATATGGAAAGAAAAATATATATTTTTTAAAAAATTGCAGTTGGAAAGAATTCACAGCACTTCACTTTTTACCACGTTATGCTACACTTGTTCCAAATTGTGTTGAATTATTTTCTTCCCTTGAAATTACACGCACAATGCTCCTGTTTCGCAAATTCATCAAAAATAAAATAAATTTAATTTACATAAGTATTCACAGCCTCTGCTGGTTTCCACTGGTTATCGTTGAGATGTTTTGTCAGATTAAATGGAGTCTGGCTGTGGTAAATTCAGTCGATTGTCTTTGCGCCTGTCTCTATAAAACACCCAGAATGAAACCAGAGGAATCGTCTGGCTCATCTCTAAGCCACAAACCTGTGATGATGAAATGTTCTAAAAACAAAAGTTATAAAAATTCTGGATCTCTCAGCTAAATTTTAACCTTGTCGCTTCGTTAAAGTGTACAGTATTTGGATTTTGTCACAATCTCCCGACCAGAAGGTCAATGGGTTTGAAAGTTTAACTCTTGAAGAAATTAGCAACTGTAAATGAGTGACAAAAAGACTCTGTAGGAAAAATGCAAAAGTAATCATCTTTTGAGATACTAGAGAAAAAAGAATAAGATTGGGCTTTGGGCGCTCTGATCGAATCCCTCGAATTCTGCTGTCAAGATACCGACATTTCATTTTGAAAGAAATTTCAAAACAGAGGAAACAAAAATCAGAGAAAAACCTGACGCAGCTACGCCTGTCTGACCAGGCAGAAACGCCACAAGCCACGTGTCCAAAGGTTGAAAGAGGAGCTGCCAGATCCTCAGCAAAATCTGCCGAAACTGGACTTTGTCACTTACTCACTTACTCGGTGTAAAACGAGAATAGAACAGGATTCTCTGATAAGTGAGTTATTTACGCCATGCATTTGCCTGGAAACTGTTGAGTTGGTATATATATATATATATATATATATATATATATATATATATATATATATATATATATATATATATATAATTTTTTTTATTTTTTTATTTAACTTTCTGCCCTGAAAAATCATCTGGCATTCCTAGAAATTTGGGGCAAAAAATATAGATTAAAAACATGCCGCTGTTAGAAACATTAACTCTGCTACAGGTGAAAATTCTGTGAAATATTTATTGGGTTTGAAAAATATATTCTAACGACCCTATTTATTCAATCTTCATAATGTTTTCCTGTGATTGCAGCTGTATTCAGATTGGTGATGAAATCCAATCACAGCTCGGTGTTAGAATAATTCCCATCTGTATCGGAAAGCCTCCTAAATGAAACTGCAGTGGATATGTGAGAAAACTTTTGACTTTTATAAGTTTTAGTTTAAGCTTTCCAACCAACTCGCTTAATTTAGCTCCGGTTAAAACAGAGAGTTTCTGCCCCCTTGTGGTATGAAGGAGATATTTTTCCAATTCTTCTCTTTAATTACTCAGGAAGTTGACGCTATTTTTAGCTGCCAGACCAGACGGCCAGCATCTTCAGTATTAATTATGACTAGTTAAAAAAAATAATATTATTGTGCTTTGTGTTTAACCTGTAACCCTACTCAGTTTCTACTGAGGTTTGTAAAAGCTTTAGGCTTTAATGTTCAGCGGCTTATCGTTTTAAGGTGTTGATAAATTTGAGTCCTGCGTAATCAGAATAGCTTCATTAACCAGCAGATGGCAGCATTGCGATACTGATATGCTTTTCACACTTTTTTTTAAAAGATAGAATCAACTATTTTCACCGATTTTTCATAGGCATTATTGATTTTTTGATTTTGAGTTTATAATTTCAAAATTATATTTTTAAACTAATTGAAAGTTACTTAAAATCGATCATATATTTTATTATCTTTAAAATTGAATACAGATTTTAGTAAAGAGGAATTTGGTCATTCAAAAACAGCAGAGTGATATACTTATCCATTAGTTCGCAGCAAAAAAATAAAAAAATAAAAAAATCTACCAAGCAAAAAAACACAGTTTGTACAACTTTTTGTTGGTCCAAGTATAGAAAATACCAATAAAGTTCAACGCAGTTTGCTGTAATGCCACAGTGACTAAAGAGACTGCAGCTGCAAGGTGTGGCCACAAGATGTCGCCAGAGATCAATTTTTCACAGGAATAACGTTCAAAACAAAGTTCTGGTGTTAATAAATAACATGAATAAATGAATAAATTACAGCCAAAATAAATCAGTATAGATTACCAAATTTCGAACCCTAAATGTTATCCCGAAACCCCTCATTATTATTATTATTATTATTATTATTATTATTATTATTATTATTATTCTGTTTAAAATGTTTTACTGTTGTTGTTTGAGATCGGATTAGTGCTCAGATGATTTTCATGGAGGAAGCCACTGGAAAGCAGGAGAGTGAGGGAGGAGGAGGAAGAGGAGGGCAGAGGGGAAAATAGACACAGCTCACTCAGAGAGGGGTGGGGTGGATTTAGGCTCAGACATACAGCAGACCGGCTGTCCCAGCCAGGCTGCGCTGATCCTTCACTCTCCGCTTTGCTCCCTCCTCTTCATCACCGGCCACCTGCCTCTCCGAGAATAACTCCCGACAGCTCAGGACCGAGCGAGCCTCGCCGCAGACGGGGAAAGGGCGACGTAGTTGTCCCGATTGCATCTCTCCGGCACTTCGCTCCGGGCGCTCTTGGCGACGGGGATTTGTTGTCGCTAACCGGCTGAGGAGCGCTCCGGCTTCTCCCACCGCCCCCCTCCCCAAAACCCCCTCGACTGCCCTCCTACCCTCTACCCTGCCCCGTCCGTCCCCTCAGAAGAAGCCACTTGCATGGATGCAGCATGGCCACGTTCGTCTGCAGGGTTCAGTTTTTAGATGACACCGATCCGTTCAACAGCACTAACTTTCCAGAGCCGACCAGACCCCCGGTGTACACCTTCAGGGAGGACATCCCCCTCATCAACCAGCTAGCGGGCGTCCACCGGCTCCTCAAAGCTCCACACAAGGTAGGATAATCCCTTTGGTAAACAGGGCTGGAATCACCTTCCCTTATGGAAACAAACAAACAAACAAACAAAAAACAAAGCAAACCATGGAAAGTTGGTGAGTTGATCTGACAGAAATCTGTGGTAGAGTATGAGCGTGTTTATGTTTTTAACGTTTGGATGTGTTTGGGGAAAATTAGAGCAGAACCACATGGAGTTTTTGGACTTCTGTTTTTCTCCCCTCCAAGGCTCCTGCAAATAAACTCCAGCAACCAGCATTCAGAGGCTATTTTCAGAACACAAGTGACTCCAATCTGTGGAATGAAACAAGGTTGCCACAAAGCCTTCAGCAGCTTCGAAACACTGCCTTCACTTATAAGAGATTAAATATCCAGGGGCGGTCGCAGGAAGGTTATAAAAAGAGCCGGGGTCACTAATAACCCGATTGCTGCATATCTGTGCTCTGCTCGTCACTCTAACAGGTGGCTGCAAACGCAACAGGGCGACTAGATATACCCCGAGCTGTCCCACTCCTCTCTGGCCCCAAGTGACGGTCCCACTGCTCAGGCGCCCAGCAACCCCAATCAGTCGGAGGAGCGTGTCGGAGCAGGAGAGATGCAGCTTTAGGGCCGTTTTGATGGGGTGAAAAAAAAGATGAAGTTGAAACAAAACGGTGCATTCCTCACTGACAAGGCCGACTGGAACACATGATCTCGCCAGGCAGTGGCTGGTATGACATTCTCGAGGGATGACAGAATCGAGTAAAAATAACATGGTTTCCACTTGATATTGGTATGAACACAGACATTTCTTAGAGTTATTACTAGAGATGAGCCGGTTTCTGATTTTCTTTGAGGTCTGACTGGCAGTTTCTGTTCTGACTGATGTTTTAAAATAACATCAGAACTCAGAGATTCTGCTGCAGGTTCTTTGGCAAAGTTGGTTTCTATTTCTTTGTCAAAGCATGTGTTCCTAAACTTTATACTCATATGTAATTAAGCTAAAAAAAAAAGTTTATTAAAGTGTATGCTCTGAGTTAAAGTATTTTTAGAAATAAAAACAGTGGAAGTTCTTAGCTCTTGATGAACAAGAGGAAAAATATCCCTTTTTAGAAAACACTTGACCTGCCGATCTCTGATTTGGGTTGCATGATATTAGAAGACGTTTTTGGATATATGTGGGATATAGCCACAAATATCACTGGAAAATCGAATTGTCCTGCACAGTATCTAAAATAAAACATAACAACCTACCCAATATTACATTTTGGCTGCTCTTTGTGGTTATGATACTGCAGAGAGTGTATTGGAATGACAATTGTTCGATATATTTCCCAACACCAAGTCAAGTTTGCGGATGATGTGCACAGCAGTTAGAACACATTGAAGGTAACGTCGCCTCGCAGACCGCTAGCAATTTCCTGCAATTGATTTTTTTACTCCCATGTAAATGGTTGATCTTCATGTGCATGAATAGCCGGTCACAACTGGTGTTCCTTGAGCTTAACCCTGTAGAATACCTTGTAGGAAAATTAGAGTAGAGATTAGGGGTGTGTCAATAAATGGCCCAGCCGATAAATCGGATCTGATTTCCTTTACCCTTTCATGCATGAATTATGTTCCTTTGTGTCAGGATTTTTTTTCCAATTTTTTTATTTTATTTTCTTAAGGCATTTAGTAAAAAAGTTTATTTTATTTTATTTGTTTTAGGTGATCAGTTGTAATTTTCTTCAAATACAAAGTTGTTATTTGAGAAATACATCAGTAATATTGTTCTTCAGGGGTTAGGTGATGTCACAATATATATTTTTACCTGCAAGAATCGTCTACAGTAGAAGTGGGGACCGGGTCAGTTCCATGCTTTTTTGTCTGTCGGCCATATTGGATTTAACAAAAATTATTTCTTGCATTTGCAGCTTATGGCCAGAAGTTGACACTGTATTTTATGATGCATTACTGTCCACTTAAGTGGTCTGTGTGCATTTATAACACAAAAATCCACAAGAAAATTATTTTTAGATAGCTGTCCACTGCAGTGACCATGCATGAAAGGGTTAATTTGGGGACTTCTGTGAGTGGTCAAACGTGAAGCCGATCTTTTCTACCTCCTTAAGGTCTAAAAATTAGTCACTGTACTCTGAGAGAGGGTTGGCTGATAGACCCACCCAATGGGTCATGCCTTCATGTTCACATTTGGCAGTAGTCACCCCACTGTTGTTCTTTCTGTATTTAGCAACATTTCAGCAGCAGCAAAAAAAAAAAGAAAAAAAAAAGGCATCAACCAATCGGCAATTCAAGCTTTTTTTTTTAAAAAAAATTGCTGATTGATTAGTGTCTAACCTCGCAGATATAACAATCTAACAAAAAAGTCACATAAAACACACTGCTAAACCTTGAAGAAAGCCTTCAAGTAAATACTTTCAATAGTACAATGTAATCCCAAGTGGTCAATCTTGTCTCTTGTGCATAAGCTGTAGCAGCCATCTCTAAGCTAGCTGCTAATGCTGACCAACAAGTGGGGAACTCTGGTGGTGCATTCTCTGGCATCTCATTGAAAGCTCGTTGTACCGTACGATTGCATGATGGAGAATTTCATTGGTTTTTACATCGTAACTCTTTAGTACCTTGGTATCGGTAACCGGCCGATGCCCAGAACTCACCCAGGCGAGCCATCAAAAGTGATGCAGACCTTATTATACGCCCACTTACTTATTTTCACATAAGCAGACAGTAAAGTTTAAATTGAAAATCAACGGGAGACTCGGGGAGTTTGAAGTTCTGCCGCATGACCCCGTCGGCGAGCCAGCACTCGACAGCAGAATGGCTTTTTCCAAAACCAGTGGATCTTGTGCTGCCCGATCCTTAAAAGCCACAAAACAAATGAAAAATAGCCCACAGCACAGAAAAGCTTATGATTACAACTTATGCAAGGACAGATGGTGCAGTCTGTGTTTGTGTTTGCAATTTTATTCCCATCACGGAGGAAGACCGTGTGCTATGGCAACTGGATATTGTGCTTAGATTATAGGGATGGGATGGAATCGCTGCTCTTTTCCCCGTCGCTTAGTCGGGATCCGAACTTTGGTGCTTTTTAAGGATTTACTCTGGAGATAACATGGGAAAATCTGAAAAATGACACTTTTTTTTAAGTGATTTGTTTCGCTTATTGGGTTATTTCTCAGTCTTATAAAGTGGCCTTTTCCTCTCACTGTACCTAAACTTCCTGAACTTTTCTCCCTGTGTTATTATGCTGTGATGGGAGAATTCTGCGCTCGACTGGCTCGGTTGCATGTAAAGTATAGGTCACTTGTCCCAGAATTCCTGTGGCCGTGGCCTGGATCCTTGCGACACTTTGTTCTCCTCACTTTGGGCGCTGTGGTTTTCCTGACCTCTTCCTCTATGTCCTCTTCCACCTCTCTGACCAAACACAAGTATAAACACACAGCCCGGGTTGCTAGGGCTAAATCGGAGAGCCTTGGATGTGTTGCTTGGTCCAAACTGCTCTTTCCCTTCTGTCAGAAGAGTTCGGATAAATCATCATCAAAGAGAAACACATCAGTGGACGGGTTTCGGTCCGCTGCAGCGGTACTTTTTTCATATCTTGTACCATCACAACAGCAAACTTTAGTGAATTTCATTGGGATCAAGGTAGAGTTTACGCATTGTTTTGGCCACAACAGCTCAAACTGTCATGTCTCACGGTGGGGATGGGTTCGCACGTACACCTGAACGTAACATTTTCATTTTTAAAGTCGACCCTCAAAAATGATTTTCCTGTTGCAGATTGTTCTTCGATTACACACAGGTTTGAAGCTCTCCACTAATGAGGTGACTTCTGAAGATTTTTATTAAGAATCCAAATGTAGCTCAAGGCCCTCCCCAAAATGTCGCTCCCCTCATTTGATCAAAATAAATGGGCATTAAAGCTAAAAATTGTGGGAGGAAAAAAAAGACTTTCACTGTAAACAAATTGAAAATTGTGCGTTCTTGTCTTCCAAGAATGCACAATTGTTACATTATTGTTTTTGTTACATTGACACCTGCATCACCCGAGACAAGTTGTTTATCGGAAGAGACTGGCTTTGGCTGACGGTGTATTGGGAAGTTGAGCAGTGCGTTTCATTTATGCGTTTGTCCGCCAAACAGTTTCCCAGTAAAATGCGCTGAAGTGTGCAGACGTACTGCCACACAACGCGCCCCAGGGGCATGAATACTTTTGCAGGATGCTGCATACTTTTACAATAAGGAACTCCCTTCCCCTACAAAAAACCCCCAAAACAAAACAGTAAATCCTGCACTTCAGAGCTCGACTTTTATTGAATTAGCGAGTAGCTCTTGTTAAAGCAGCCCTCAGAGACTTAATGGCCACATGGAAAAGCCCTGCCCCCCTACGCTCTTTATAGAACAGAATCTCCTGCGTCTCTAAAAGTCGCCGGCTAAATTACGTAAGGGCATCTATAACTGTCGACTCACAGCGATCATCGGCAGGCTGGGTGTTATTTTAACATGGAAGTAATTACATCCCGCCCCTCTCGCCCTCCTGTCTTTTCTTTTTTTCTTCTTCCTCTCTTTGCTTCACTCCTTCTGGGAGAATTTGATTGAATGGGTGTAAAGCAGATCGGTCACTATGTTCCTCTGGCCCCCGTTTTGTGGAGCCGACTCTCTTCCGTCTGCAAACAGCGAGTCTTGTTTTTGTTACATTAGTACCTGCATCACCTGAGACAGGTGTTCATAGGAAGAGACTGGCTTTGGGTGCGTTGGGAACTGAGCAGTGTGTTTGTGATGTTTTCTTGATCTTGTTATTTGACAGATTATGTGACATAGAAGAGATGAGGGAGGTCGTGGGTGCTGCGGTGGATGATGTAGGAGTTTTGAATCCATCAGAAAATGATGGAATTATAAGATTATTATCATTAATGCATCAAAGCATAAAGTCTCTGCCATATTTGATTTGCAGACCACAGATTCCAGTAGAGATGCTTCTTTCAATAGGTCAAAAATCAGAATCAATCAAGTAAAATTTGATTTGATTATTATCTGCACTTGACATTTTCTATATAAATTTTTTAGTCCACCTCCCCCCATTCATTAGGGCTTTAAAACTAAGAACTCCCACTATTGCATTTTCTTTTTTTACCTTGTTTACATAACCTGCAAGTAATTGCCTTTTTGGATTAAAAAAAAAGAAAAAGGAAAAAAAATAGAGAAAAAAAAACAAACAATTGAAAGGTCCAAAATTGGAATAATCAAACCTTTAAAGAAAAAAAAAAAAAGAGATCAGTTATAAAAAAAAAAACCTGACCGGTGAATTTCTGAAGAGGTGAAAATTAAGGTGATGTTGGAGAACGACTGTGGAATGGGATTAAAAATGCTTTTGTCTAATTCCCACTGCAGCAAAAAAAAAAAAAAAAAAAACTAGGGCAGTGGGACAGGACATGAAACCCCCCCACTTGTTGTTTCCACTCCTTTTGTCCCAGTCCTGGTCAGATTTACCAGTTCTCACACACATAGACAGTGTGAACAACAATGGTTTCAGGTTTGGGATTAACTGTACGTGGATTCACCTTACCGCACTGTGCTGTATCTGATTTTAGACATGAAATCTCAGATTTCTCTTTCATGAAGCTCCGCAAACCAGGATCATTTTGGCCATAGAATAAAATTCTGACACTTTCTGTAAACAACCCGTAAATATTATTTTTGTTGAAATGTGCAGAGAAAACAATTTATAAACTGCTTCACTTTTTTTCCATTAACACTGACCTAATGTTGTCGTGAACACCAACCTCCACCCCCCACAACCCTCTAAAAACATGGTTTTATCTGAACATGATGCTAAGCTAGCTTTAGCATTCTGTGTCCCTGTTTTTATGCTAACTTTTCTTTCGTAAAAATGTTCTTTTGCAATCCTATGCTTCTTTTGTGTTTTGCTACCTACCACTGTGTTCTTTGTTTGAGAAAATACACAAATCACAGGTGTTTAGTTGGCCAAAACTAAACACCTAAACACCCAAACTATCAGCACCAATGAATAATGACAATTTGTTCTCTTTTTCATTTTCTACTGTATGAAACAACAACAGCACAGTCCTGTTGCAGTAGTGTTTGAAAAATATCTGTAAATGCAATGGTGTTGTTGAAAAATGTACAAGTTCTAACTATTAACTGGAGAGCCAGTAAAAAAAAAAAGCACCTTTTTTTTCTATGAAAAAGGTTTTCGATCTGGACATGTCAAAATCAAACAACAACATGCTAACGTTGGTCTATGTCCTGGTTGTGCCCCCATTTGACTTGAGGTCCTTGTGGACTCACCCACCCTCTACGCCCCGAGTGCACGCTTGCCTCAGAACAGAGTAAATATAGCCAGGGTTATATTTATGCTGCGAGTCCGTCCGACAGCCCTGTCCCGTTTCTGCGTGAAAGGGAGGGACGGACAGACGGGGAGCAGGAGTAGGTTTTGCCCTGGTCACAAAGTGTCATCAGGCCACTCGAATGGTCGGCTATGGAGGTGTGTGTGTGTGTGTGTGTGTGTGGGTTTATTGGCGGCACACCTAAGCTTGTGATATTCCCAACGATACCACCAACCTGCTAAATACCGATGGATGACTCCTCTGATCTCCAAGTCAAGTTTGTTTGTATCGCACATTTCAGCGACAGACAACCCGGTTCAAAGTGCCTTACAATGTAAAAAAAAAAAAAAAGTCATAAAGTCATCAATTATGAAACAAGCAACAAACATTACATTTTATCAAACGTCAACATCAGAATCATCAAGCAAAGGCACATCAAGTTGATCAAAGGCAACTCTAGACAGTGTTTCAGCTGTTTTCTAGATTTTTCTTCTGGATTTCTGGTGCGTAGAAGCTGGATGCTGCTTCCTCATGTTTGGTTCTGGTTCTGGGGTTAGCAGAACCAGAACCAGACGTCTGGAAGGTTTTGATACGAACGGCTTTTAACCAGGAACTACGGCGAGACACTCCCAGGCTCTCCGCTGCAACAATGACGTAAGCTGCTTTTTGTGAGTCTCCGATAGTTGTTTGCACCTGCTCCCAACTTGTGACTGCGTTCATAAGAGATCCGCACTGGTGGGGTGCAGATATGTGGCCGTGCACCTGGCTCCAAACCCAGCACCAAAACACAGTCAATCTTTTGACTGTGTTATTTTTTTAATTTTTTTTTTTTTGCCGATTGAACAGCGTCTGGGTGCGAGATCAGAGTTTTTATTTTATATATATATATATATATATATATATATTTTTTTTTTTTGTACGAGAAACAGAATGTGCTAACTCGTATACATGTGAGGAAGGTTTTGAAACCCCTTGCGCCCCGTTCACAGATAAAAATGCTGAATCTTCACGCCTAATACGAATTTAAACAAAACTCAAGTGTCACATTTCCCGCAGCTGGTATTTACATGCTCTAAAAGCTGCCCCTTCGCTCTGTGTTCCACTCTGGTTTTGGTTTCACGTCCCTGCAGCTTTTATTACGAGTTAATTCCCTCAGCAGCTCCGCCGTGATGCCAAAAGCAGATCCCCCACCGCCGCAAGCGGCCGCCGCTCCTCCACCGGCAACTTGTACACGGCGTTTGTTGGAACCAATAAAGCGGCTTTATTTCAGAGGCTCACATTGTTTCTTCTCATTCAAGGGATGTGAAACATAAATACACGCAAGTAAGTGACCGCTTGAAAAGTGGGCCCTGTCGTCTGCGTCAATCACCACATGGGCTTTACAAGCCTTTTCCGGCGGCCGAAAGCGAGGTTTGAGTTGAGTTTAAATGGGCGCCACGAGATGCTTTTGGTTGTTTTTGGTTCGATTTCTGTCTTTCGTCAGGTGTTTTTCATGACGACTGTTTCTTTCTCGTGTCCTTGCAGCTCGATGATTGTACGCTTCAGCTGTCCCACAATGGGACCTACCTGGACCTGGAGTCCTCGCTGGCCGAGCAACGGGACGAGCTGGAGGGGTTTCAGGCGGACGACGCAGGGTAAGGCCTCATCGCCGCACCGCAACGAGTCAAAGCCTCTTCCGCCACTCTGCCCCTCACAAAACATGTCCTCCGAGTTCCTTCTTTTCTCACATAACGAGCAGAATCGCAAGCTGCTGGATGTGGATTTTTTTTTTTTTTTTTTTGGAAGCACAAGTTCATGGAAAGTATGAAGCACTCTGTAAAGCAGGTCAGATGTGCCCTCCTTTCCAGAGCAATAACTCTTCTCTCTGTTTTTTTGGTTTTCTTTTTCTTCTTTTAATAAATGACATACTGGCCTTTAGTGTAGTAAAAGAAAGAAAAAAATCAAAACTGGAAGGTATAAAGGACAGGTTGTGCTGACACTAAATTGTAGCAAAAAAAACAAAACAAAAACGTGGTCACGTATATCGCTGTAGTTTTCCAGTTTGTGCTTCTGTTTAGAGCCAGGAGAAACCTCTCCCTGGAGGCTTCAGGATTTGCTATAAAACCTGAAACTATGAGAACATTCGTTACCATTTGCGAGGGTATTAATACCCACTGAGATTTTCCACACTTTGTCACTTGCAACCACAAATCCAATGTAATTTATTAGGATTTTATACTCCAGACTAAGAGTCAGCAACCTTTTACAATCCGAGGAGTCATCTTTTTTTTTTCCTTTTCTCGTAATCAAACGGAAACAATCCCAAAAAATTAATATTTTGATTAATATTTTTTGTTTGTTTGCTTTTTTCTTTCTTTTTTTTATACAACTGCAACAGGAAACCTGTTTTTATGTTTCAATTCAAGAACAATTTCACTCCTATTTTTAGGTTTAACATATAGAAAAACATCAAACCTTTACAAAAAGAAAATAAATAAATATGTTTAACATATTTACAAAAAATACTGCAAAAAATGTGTTAATTTATCTTTCTACTAATGCTGTTTTTCTATTGTGTTTATCTTTTGTTTTATTTAAGCCACATTTTTGTTAAATTAGTCTGACTCTGGTTAGTGGATGAGTGTCAGGTGAATGCACGGCCTTGGGATTAATAAAGTTTTCTCAATTTGAATATCATAGCAACGAAGAGCGAGATTTATTAGAAGAACTTCTGCACAGACATTGCCTGAAGTCATTTTGTCTTAGTATATATTTTAAAAAAAAGTTCAGTTCTTTATAATTTTTGGTCAAAGCCATTAAGAGTCAAGAGTATCGCAGCGCTGGCCTTCTCCCATCTGTTGCCGTGCACTGATGGTCAGCTGGCTCAAAGACAGCTTACTTCTCTTTCTTTTTTTCTTACAAGAAAGAGAAATCAAGCTGTTGGAAATCTTCCAGTCGTGATCTAAGCATCGTAATCTGTCAGCGTTAGACTCGGTTTCACTCAATGTTTTCATCTTCATTAGAAACGATGACTATTACAGATACATCTGCCTTCCAAAGACACGTGACTAGGAAACATTTTCAGAGTTTTGTTATTGTCACAGCCCCGTTTTCAAGACCAGCCAAACAAATCATGTCATTTTAGCATAGTTAGTCTTAATAGCTTGTGTTTTTTTTCTCTCTCTCTATAATTGGAAATAGTTTGGTGAGGTTAGGAAGATATTCAGTGACATAAAAATAAAAAACATTGAGCACACTGTAGGAAAAAACAAAAACAAAGTGATTTTGTCTTGCTTTCCAGTGTATTTCAGTACATTTAAATTAAGACATTAAACTGACAATTTACTTTTCAGCAAGACCCTGGACCTTGTTTTAAGTCAATCATTTATTAACATTGATAATAAAGTTCTAGTTTCACTGGCAGATGCCTTCACTTATAACAAGACTTTTTTCCCCCATGTAATAAGTTTAGAAATCTGTCAGGGGAGCTAGTACTTTAAAAAAAAAATCAAATTAAGGAATTATTGACTTAACACAAGCTCCTATATCTTACTGGAAAGTTACTTGCGAGTTAGTACACCTGAAATGAGACAAAACTAAGATATTTGCACTAGAAACTACACATAAGATACTTCGTAAGCAGCAGTACGTTTGAAAACCCGAAACAATCATGAATGCGTTTAACCACGTTTGCTAGCTTAGCTAATTCCTAGCTTAACAAGCAACCCCTGCCAACTTTAGCAAATTAATTAAACCACACTTTAGAGGAACTTTTTTGTTGTCTGGTTTTGTTTTTTGCGCCTGAAGCGTGTTCCCGTTAGACCCCTGAGTATCACATGCACACACACACACACACACACACACACACACACACACGGCAGCTGCTAATGGGGGGCTGTTTGTGTGCGGTTGGGACATTGTGTGTTTGTGGAGAGTTGAGGTATGTTGATCTGTTTGGGGACGGCGTGGTCGGTGCTGGCTGTCCCCCCAGATGAGCGATGTTCTTCGTGTCTATTTGTATGCCTACTTGTTTCCATGTGTACATTTCTTAGTCCCTGTGTGCCCACGTGTCCAGAGGACGGACAGGTGAATAATAATTTGTATGATCACTCTTTAAGATGGACACTTTTTCAAATTTGTAAATTGTTCACAGTCAGTGACTTTTTTTTTTAAATCTGTTTATTTTATGGTTTAATTTGTGTTCTCTAGTTTAAGATCTCGTAACTATTTTGAAAATCAACAACATGTGGCGAGGCTAATTCCTGATTGGACGTGGCTCTTTGTTCAGCTACGTAATGGGGAATTCCAATACCTGCGTTTGACAAATCCCCGTTTTATATTACACACACAACGCGCGCAAAAAATAAATGGTTTTACCTTGATTATTGTCATACTAAATATTTCAACTTCTAAGATGGATGGAAGAAGGAAATAAATACCCCTTTGGCCAGAGAATTGCAGCTTCTCATACATGATGAAGCATTTTGGTCACCAGATTTTCACTCCGAATTTTCCCACAAGTCAAATATGCGTCGGGACTCCAGCTGTGGCGGGACGCCGCTCACCGCAGCTCGCAGTAAACAAAGTCCCTTCACGGCACGGACAGCTCAGCGTCCGAAGGCCTGTGAAAGAAAATCGCTGTGAGATTATGTCGTGCTCTGATCTCCTTCTGAGCTGTTTTTTTATTTTTTTTTAATCTTCCTTTGTACCAATTAAAACATTAAAAATAAATCTGAACCAGACTGAGTCTCTGATCTCTAATGCTGCATTTTTTAAATCCACTTTAAGTTTTTCTACGCCGCATTATTGTTGCTTTGCTAACATAACAGAATATAGAGAACACTTTGACAGATTGTGTTGATATTTTCCTTCACTTCCCAGCTGATAACAGAAATCTGTCTGCTCTCTTCTTTATATTTTGCTTCTCTGCTTGGTTTTGCATAAGTAGCGGCACTGCAGCAGCACACACTGTCAGAGCGGTGCTTTCCCTGCTTTTGTTCGATTTTATCACGTTGGCGATGGAAGACACTGATTCGTCCGGAAAGATCAGGGGATGTCTTGCTGAGTGTGTATATGAACGCACATCAACATGTTGGCATGCAGAGGTTTATTTTTTTTTGCGTGTGTGTGTGTGTGTGTGTGTGTAAATGTTTGTTGTGTCTCCTTGCGTTTCTGCTGTCTAATCTCCAGGTTCAGATGTGTATCAGTATAGGGGCGCAAATTTGATGCAGGTCACTGTCTGTCTGCAAAATACAAAACCTGTCGCTTCCCACACAGCAAACATAAATTATTACATGTGTCCAAAAAAAAAAAAAAAATCAATTTATTTGTAATTTTTATGGTTGATTTGTTTCCCCCTCCACTGTTTCAGGTCCAGAGGGAAGAAGCACAGTGTTGTTTTGCGGACCCAGCTGACCGTCCGTGTCCACGCCTGCATCGGTGAGTGCTGCATGATGAGCTTCTGCTTTTGTGTGAAACTCTTTATTTCTCCTGACGCTCTCACACACACACGCACACACACGCACACACACACACACACACACACACACACGCACATCATCTGAAACACCGACTCCTAAAAATACACACATCACACCGTGTGTTTGAGGTACTTTTAAAAGCCTGTAAAGCGCTATCATATGCGGCGTTGATTAGTGTGTGAAAACTTCTGTAATTTTAACATCATTTAAAAAAAAAAAAAAAAAAACTGGTTGTGAACTGATTTAAATTGGCAGTGAAACCTTTGAGGCAGGTGTGATCTCACTGCAGCTCACCACTCCTTTTACTGTAGAGTTTTAGAGAATAGAGATGCACAAATCAAATATTGGTGATGTCATATCTCCAGTTCCTCTGTAGCTTTGGCTAACTGTTAGCTACTGATTTTAGCTGTTTTGGATGTGACTCACAATTAGTAACATTCGAATACAACTGGGAGAAAGAGAGACTTAAAATCTCTTTTATTTTTTCCAAATCCAGAGGAAAGGATTTAGTTGGCATTTTAAAGTTCCTTGTAACTAGTAACGCTTTTATTAGCACCCTTAGCACCTGTTAGCTACTGATTTTAGCTTTTTTGGATATGTCTTTAATAAACACAATCAATGACAATCAAAAATGGTTGAGACAGGAAGAGTTAAAAATCTATTTTACTTTTCAAAACCCGAAGAGAAGGATTTATTCAATATTTCAAACTTCTCCACGATTAGCGATGTTTCTATTAGCACCGTTAGCTCATGTAGCACTAAACGTCAGTTGCTATTTGTATTTCATGGAGATTGTAGACCCTTACATATTCAGTTAATTTCAGAGGACAATGTACAAATTTTCTCCATTTCCAAACTAAAATTCATCCATTTTTTATGCTAGCTAATTAGCAATACAAAAACCAAGCTGGCAGATGTCAGGTGGCAGCGAGGGGAGTAAAAATGTAACAACACAAACTATATAAATAAAGGAGATGGAGAATCCCAGGTGGTTGTTTAGATTTATTGTACTAAATAAATGTTCAAGTATGTGCCACTTTCCACAATAAGGTTTTGAATAATGTTTAGGAACGACACTTTGACTTTAAATTAGAACCAAAATGCTGCTCTGTAATCACGAAGGATTCCGCAGGTTTTCACTTTCTTTCTTCCTGGTAAACGCTTCTCTTCTGCTTCCTCCATGACTGGCCAACATTCTCCGTGCCACTGATAGCCGTGCTAAATCTGGATCACAGAATCGCTCTAGCCAATTGGCTGAGAACGTGACGAGGTGAAAGGTCGCTCCAAACCGGGGCGTCGGATGTCGGGGAGAGAAAAGTTGCTCATGTAGGAAAATAATAAATATTTGACATTATTCAAGGAGATTTTTTTTAAATCCAGTTGAACAAGCTGCATCAAAATTATGAGACTGATTTTAGAATATTAGATATTTTATGCGTTTTGCAAAGTCTAGTAAAAATGTCAGATTCGGTTTCTGTACGTATAAACTCTGATCCCATAGGTTTACAACGGGTCGTAACCGTGCACAGATAAATCTCTCTCACGCTGGAAAACCAATCTCTGGTCTCTTCTGATAAAAGGCTCTTCCTTATAATATTTGATGTATTATATTTTTGAACGGCTTCAGTAAATAGCAGTCTGTGTTAAAGCAACACTGAATATCAACCTAAATGGTTGAAATGTATTTTTTATGACATATAAAAAAAAATACATAATAAATGATTAGCTAAATGTTCCATGGGATAATTGTTGTAAAAATGTATTTAATAGACAATTTATTTATTAATTTTGTTGCACAAAAAATAAAAAAATGAGGCTGATATTAGTGGAGGTGAACAGATGCAGGATTAGCCCCGCCTCTCGACTTTAATGGACGATTTTGACAGCTAAAGTTATTTCATGGTGATGTAGAGCTGGACAATAAATCGGTAACAATATTTATCGCATCAGACGGATCAATAGCAGTAGAGATAATTCTCGATAATTGACCTGAAATCCGATCCAGAATCAGATATATCAATTAGACATTTATTTTAATTCATGGTATATTTAATTAATGATATGCTGATGCATTTATTATTTTCAATTTTGTCCCTTTTAGCTCTCCATATAATGAAACCTGTATGCTTGTCATGTTGCAATAAACAAACACTTTAAACGAGCCACACAGATCCATTCACTCAGCAGATCTTCGCTCATTTGACTTTCTGTAATCCCTCTGACTCTTGACCTTGAAATCCCCTCGGTAGCGGTCAACCGACTCTCCGCTAAATGAAAAATCTGTCATGTCCAGATTGTTTGCGTGGGGAGGACGCTCGGTGGTCGCTGGGCAGACGATTGCGAGCCGTGCGTTCGGGTTCGGGTTAAACGACTCGTGCGATTGGTTGTGCCGTACGAACGGTTTTCCACGAATCGCCTCAGCTCCGCTTGCCGTTTTTCGCATCGATGTCGGACATGAGGGAGAACCTGCGGCCTTCCTCGGTGCGCCGCTTGTCTCTTTTCATACGTGTGAGAAAAAACAAAACAAAACAAAAAAACAAACCCACAGCATGACTACGGAAAACACGGCTCTCCTGAGAATTTCTTAGCACTGCCGTGGAAAGATCAAATTACATGCAGGCTTCCCTTCTTGGGATTAAAGAAGCTCGCTGGTGTGTGTGTGTGTGATTGTGTGGCAGTGTATGCGTGAGCTAATGAGGTTTTATGTTGTAGATGAAAAAAAAGAAAAGAGGGGAAACAGTGGTCAGGTCAGCAAAACGGCCAGGTTCATTTTTGGGACAAACTCCACTCTGCATACAGAAAGAGACGCTTTTCGTCCCACGAGGGAATCTGGCTGTTTTGTCTTTTTCACGCAGGCGGGTATCCGATATCCAAGGTGTCAGCTTTAGCTTAACCAGGAGCTCATTATTTTTCCTCTTCAGATTTATACCCGTGTACGCTCTCTCCTGTTTGAGGTTTAATTTTAGTTGTCTCTTTCACAGCAGGGTTGTTGTGCGTTAGGAGGGTGTAAAGAGGTGGAATGACGCCGAGGTGTTATCTTTAGAAAGCCTTGACGGCACAGAAACATGTAGAGCTCTGAACGTCAACACGTCTAATGGCTAGACGCAGGAGGAGGCTTTAGGGATCCACTGGAGTGAGTGTGTGTGTGTGGGGTGGGAAAAATGGTGAATTGTTCCTTTTTGTCACCTTCTCAACGTTGAACTGCGTAGTCAACGTCAGAGCTTCAAGTTAGGAGAAAGAAAAAGTTTGGAAAAGGGTAAACGTAACAGAAACAGTGGGGAAAAATATATTTTTTTGACATCAGCATTCAGTGGCTTAAAAATAAAATAACTTTAAAATAAAAATAAAAAACCCACAACACCATCCATGCTACATAAGAAAAGTGTGACATAGAATTTCGTAGATATTATTAGATATTAGATACTATTATTCTTTTTTTTTTAAAACAGTAAGCCAGAGAGGACAGATTAAAAACAAAGATTCAATAAAGTGTGAACTGGCTGCAGACTTTACCAGTTCACACCAGTAAATTCACCATTTGGCTTCCCTGTCTTTCAAACCATCACATATGGAAAATGATTTATTTGTAAGGTAAAGTGCTTCTGCAAATTTTCCTCCAAAATGGTCAATGATTCTGGGTCTATGTGACTGATAACTCCCACCTGCAGGGGTCAGTATTTCTTACATTTCTGCCTAATCCTTACTTGATGTCCAGTTGTTGTCCATGATCGAGGAACAAAAAGTCAAATTTTCGTCCTTAATTAGGGCAAATACTGCAAACATTTCTTTTAAATATTGCTAAAGTAGCACCAGAAAGTTTGTGATTTTTATCCATGTGTGGGATGCTTCACTGTTATTAGTAGTGACAGACACTACATGCTTCCATGCTTGGATTAGAATATAGAACCTAATTCATCTATTAAAAAAATCTTATCAGGGTGCTGTGGTGGCGCAGGAGTTAAGCACAACCCACAGGCCTCAGTCCTCGAGTGGCTGTCACAGGTTCGATTCCCGGCCTGGTGACCTTAGCCGCATGTCTTCCCCCTCTCTCGTTACCCACTTTCCTGTTAACTAACTATCAAATAAAGGCCAATAGAGCCAATAAAACCTTTAAAAAAAATCTTATCTGTGACCCATCTTTTTTAAAACACGGCCCAAAAAATTTAGATTTTGTTTTTCAGCTGCTAGCTTAATCTAAGATTGTTTGTGCTCAGCCTCAGCTTTATTCATGATTTTATTGTGGCTTCAAACAAAATGTCTTGACAGCTGCCTTTAACTCTGCAAGATTGTCTTAATGAAACGTTGGCATCGTACGGAGTGCACCGGGTGTACTTTACTTGGTTGTTTTATAAACTTTAATTTGATTAAGCTCCACATCTGTATTGACGTTTTGGTTATCGATGGTTAGGAATTCTTCAAGTTGTTAGTCATTTATGTTTGTGCCCTCGATTTTCGAAGTAGGTGGAAGACTGCTTGCACAGCATCCATCCATCCATCCATCCATCCATCCATTTTCTGCCGCTTATCCGGGGTCGGGTCGCGTGGGCAGCAGCTTCAGAAGGGAGGCCCAGACTTCCCTCTCCCCAGCCACTTCTTCCAGCTCCTCCGGGGGAACCTCAAAGCGTTTCCAGGCCAGCCGAGAGACATAGTCCCTCCAGTGTGTCCTGGGTCTTCCCCGATGCCTCCTCCTGGTGGGACGTGCCTGGAACACCTCACAAGGGAGGTGTCCAGGAGGCTTCCTTACCAGATGCCCGAGCCACCTCAACTGGCTCCTCTCGACGTGGAGGAGCAGCGGCTCTACTCTGAGTCCCTCCCGGATGACCGAGCTTCTCACCCTATCTCTAAGGGAGAAACCCAGCCACCCTGCGGAGGAAACCCATTTCGGCCCCTTATATCCGTGATCTCGTTCTTTCGGTCATGACCCAAAGCAGAACACCACTCGAGTTCAGATCAGGGGGGTTCCTCCCAACCATGCCCCTCCAGGTCTCACTGTCATTGCCCACGTGAGTGTTGAAGCCCCCCAGTAGAACTGCGGAGTCCCCAAGAGGGGGACTCTCCAGTACCCCCTCTAAGGACTCCAAGAAGGGTGGGTAATCTGAACTGCTGTTCGGCCCGTAAGCACAGACAACAGTCAGAACCAGTCCCCCTACCCGTAGGTGGAGGGATACCCTCTCGTTCACCGGGGTAAACCCCAACGTACAGGCGCCAAGATGGGGGGCAACAAGTATGCCCACTTCTGCCCGGCGCCTCTCACCGTGGGCAACTCCAGAGGGGAAGTACTGCTTGCACAGCAGTTCTCATTTATTCTGTACCCATAATGCATCACTGCAGAGCTAGAGCTTGTAGAGTGATGGTAAACACTTTAAGGTCTACTAAAGTCTTGGATTTTTTCTCACTGAAAACATGGTCAATGTTAGCAATCGTCAAAATAGTCAACAGCTGTAAAACTTAAACCGTGAGTGAAAGGTCTGTTCCACAGCATCACCTCCTGAAGCTCACAAACTGCACAGAAAGGTACAAAAACAATATTTTTCCTGTTGAGGTTGAAATAATATGTTATAATACATGTGTCATTGACAGACGGTGGGTGTCAACATGGTTGAAATTAACGTTTAGCCTTAGCTTCTGCTAAATATCACGTGGCGTAGCGTTAGCAGGAACTAATGTTTATGATCGGCGCTTCAGGGTTTGCACAGCTAACTTTGTAGTTAGTGATTCTCACCATGAACATTCATGACTGTTCATCATAAACACTGTCAGATGAACAAGCAGTGAGAAAAATTATCTTCATCCAAAACTTGAAAACATTACCTTGTTGTAGTTCTTTGTGTTTGTAGAAAGTTATTGTGCCAGATTAGAAATAGACTTGTATTTCGAAATGCAAGTTTTGTGTTTTGTGAGCGGGACACCTGTAATGTAAAACACACTCTTCCGAAGTGGTTTCACGGTATCAGGTGTTTTTGCTGATGCTTTGGTAAACGAGTACTTGCAGTTGTCAAAACAATGTGATTTAGACATAAAAGATGTCCATAAAGTAAAATGATGTCAAATTTTTATATAGTTGTCGTATGTGCAGGTGCTGAGTTAAATACGGTGGGACAAAATGCTCTGTGTTTCCCATGCAGCCTCATTTCCCAGGCCTTCCCGAAGCGAAGGGATTCTCGGTAATTCATGTGATAAAGTAAGAAGAGGTGATGTTCTCTGACAGGTAAAGCTCCCCGTAATGAGAGGTGCAGCAGGTGAAACAAAAGAGTTCGACTGCAGAACAAAGGGCCTCGCATGTGTTTCTTTTGGAGTCTGTTCAATCCCTTGGCACCGTGTCGTGGAATTCAGCCCTCTTCGCAAAAAATTTGGCTTCCCACTCTTGGATTTCTGCCCCCCCCAATTATCCCATCCCTAATCACCCCCCACAGGATCACAGAGGAACAGTGGGGCGGTAAAAGGGTCGAGCTGGAGTTTGACTTCCTCTCTTCGCGCCGTTACATAACACAAACTGGGCAGGCTTGGCCGAAAACCCTGAAAACCCGAGGGTTGCTCTCAAGTTCGCTGCCCACCTTCTCAGCCCCTAACAAGATTCCCTGCACCCTAAAAACAAAACACCCCTGCCGTCACACTTCCATCCAAACGTTGAAATGACACGCAGGTAAGGAAAGCACAAAGATCCCACTGTGTCTCAAAACCCGAACGGTTGTATTTTGAGGATTTGACGGCATCAGCGAGTTATACAATTGGAAATCTTTGTAAATAGGGGCTTACGGACAGGGTGGTCTGAAGTGCTATTAGGGGTAGATGCTGCTGATAGCTTCACAGTGGTAGTGGCAACAGTGCATTGTTAGCATGCAGCACAATGAGTTGAAACAGCTGTTTCCAACATCGGTTGTACTGTGTCGTCCTCCTGAGGGCGGCGATAAGGCCTGCTAATGGCACTATGTGAGATGGTTCAGCTGAGAGGGACGCAGAGGGCATCTGTGGCTGCACAGTCAAAGTTTAGGCACATAAAATATTCGTGCTGGCATGCGTCCCTGTATCAACCTGAAGGCGGAAATGCTCTAACCGCTCTTTAATCTGGCTTTGTTTTGTGTTTAACTTCAAACAGCTATGCTAGTAAACGTTCCCCACCGTCTCTTCTCCTTTTCTTTGCTCCTCTGTAAACTTTTCTTTCTTTGTCTCGTGGCTCATTACGAGGTTCTCCCAGCATGATAAACACGACAGTATCACGGCATTGGCAAAAGAATTTAAAGACAAAGTGCAAATCATGGTCAAACCTTCATTTAGAAATATCAGCCATTTCTGATCATTTGACAGTTATGATTGATGTTTGCTGTGATACCATATTTAAAGTTACTATAATAACATTTAATTATTGTTATTTTGATTTTGACACTTGCTAAAAAAAAAAAAAAAACACAAAATAACCCCTCAAATCTTATTTGCATTCATGTGCAAAGTTTGTTTCTGACAGGAAGCGAACGCTTTTTGCATCTTTCCAGTGTTATTTATTTAGAGAGTTTATTATATCTACATCTTTTAGGGTTGGAAGGCTCTTTTCCATAACCCTAATCTTTACCTTCCTATACAGATTCTCCATCAAATTCAAGTCTAGGTGCTGGCTGAAACTCTGAAAAAACGTTAATGTTGAAGTTAAAGTCAGAACAAATACAGCTATTAAGATCACTGTTCATACCTGTGCGTATGTGTGTGGTTTCCCTTCAACCAGATGACAGAAACAGGAGGGGGAGGGAAAGTGGTGTGGTAATCTATTCTCTGGTAACACTCAGGTGTGTCCTTCAAGCAACTTTAACAGCATCTTGTTAAAAGCCACCTCCTTTTCTTTGAAGATGGATTGTTTTACTCTACGTTTGAATTCTGTGTTTCGTGGTGTCTCTCTCTGTTTTATCTTGTGCTATTACCCACACTTCCCTAAGAAAAAACTATTAAAAAAAAGAAAAAAAAATCAAGTCTTGCTTTTTAAACATTTTCACACGCAGAGAGAAGGAATGTGAAAAATCCAGAAGCAGTTTTTGCTTTTTTACCTCACCACCAGCTAAAAAGCACCCACATGTCATGCTTTAGTTACTGCTGTGGGATCAAGAGATGTGGGAGCGCTAACTGTGTTAGCCACGTTAGAGAAGCCATTCGTCTCTCAGCTGAACTTTGTTATAGTTTAGGTTGTGTCGTGTCGTTTGATGAGCGAAGGACCCAAACGTAGGAAGTCGGTAAATTCCTTCAATACGAAATCTTTACAGACACAGGAAGTTAAGCAAAACGTGTACACAGTCATATTCAGGAAATCGTTGTGATGGGGCTCATTTGCTAGATTAAAATTACCTTTTGAAAATGATAATCTTTAAGCACGTATTAAAAATACTATTGAGAAATGAAATGAAATGAATGACATTTTTTTCATTGGCCTGATGTAATGTAAATAATCTTAGAAATTGTGTTTTCTAATCAATCTATATATTATGTTTCACGTAGTGAGTACTAAAAAAAAAATCTGCTTTTCAATAATCAAACCTGTTGCGTATGATAGTAACAGGAAGGATGATTTGTGAACCAAACCAGGTGGTTGTTAGCAAAAGGTTTGTTAGCAGTTGTTGCTAATAAGCTGCTAACAGTAGTAGCTTGTTAGCAGCAAGCTGAGGGTCAAAGGAGGGAGCTAAAGTTAAACTGAGGACATGCTAACAGGGAACCAGAACTCCAAAATATTAGCTAAAAACATTTAAGAAAAATAATTAAGTTAAGCTATACTTTATAATGTAATCATAGAATGGCATCTAAATTAAATTGCTTAGTGTAATCTTTGACCAAAAACCTAACATAACTCAGTACAAAGACAACAATTAGCAAGTTGTGAGCAGCAAGCTAGCTTTTCTGATTAGCACATTTGCCTGACAGCTAACGCAACATTTAAATTGAGTTTATTTTCTATTTTTACCTGTAATTAGAAGCCAAAGTATCCAGAAGGTTTACTTAGTAATTCCTCACTTTAAAAATGACTTATAACATGATTTATTTGTAAAATAACAAATAACCATTTGTTATTTTTCCCATAACAAATACCTATGGTGGTTCTAAATCATAAAATTGTCAATATTTAGAGTCAGGAGTTGTGATGGCAAGAAAGACCTGATGAAGAGCAAACTTCACCTCAAAGCCGCACACAGTAAACGTGATTTTAAGTGACACAGTAAAACATCCAACGCTCACAGTTAGAGAATCACACAATGTTCTGTGTCAGATTATGCTACTGCTGCAATAAAAGATGAATTTATTATAAGGCTTTATGCGCATCTCCACCAGGGCAGCCAATAAACGTGGAGCACAAGTGCCTCCAAAACGTTCTGCTAAAATAAGACATCAAGTTGTAATGAACTCAGCGTACGTTCTCAAAATGTATTTCTTTCATTTGGGGTGACAGTTTTACCACCGTCTTGTAATGCGTCCAGGCAGCGCGAGAGTGAAAATTACCCTACACCCTCGCTCTCTTTCCAGAAGTGTATCTTTTCTGGGTTTATTGATCCTTCACTGCGGTGCGGCGGCTTCTCTCTGTGGATGTGGCAGGGTTTTTCCCCAGGCTCCGGTTCTGCTGACAAACACGACAGGCTCAAACTGTTGCGTTGCGGCACAACACGCTGCCGTTTGTGGTCCGCTCCCCCAAAGCCTGTGTGTGATTACTGGAAGAAGGCATGAAATATACCATTACCACGGAGCGTTTCGTCTGGGCTTGTTCGTACGCTGCACCAGAGTGCGCTGGCACGAAACCTCTGACCGGTCTGGTTTAATAATCATTTTCGAAGCGATTACATAATGCAATAAAACATTACAGTTGCCACAAGCTAAGTGCGCAGAATGCACAGTTGGATTGTCATCCAGGAGCCGAGTTGTGGAGATGATGGGTTTAGAGGATGTGTGGAAAGAAACGGGGAGAGAAAACGGTTTCCAAGGGAATGGTAAATCACTTAGGGCAGAGGGGACACCGGGGGAAAACAAAGCGAGGAGGAAATGCACCTGCCAGACCGAGCAGCAGAAGTAGGACAGCCGAATGCTGCAGCACACAGCACCTTGCAAAAGTATTCGTACCCCTAAAGATTTTTTTTTTCCCCTTTCACATTTTTGCGGCATTACAACCACAAACTTGCATTTAATGCAATACAACAAACATAATGTTCATAATTCTTAGTTCTGATAATTTCTGGTATCCTAATTCTTATTTTGATTAGCTCAGTTTTCTGCTTTGCTTCTGTTCAGTCAATTCTTAGTTATACCAGTTAGATTATGTTTAATTATATATTCTTTGCTATAGTTGTGCATATTTTCCTAGTTCCTCTGTTTGTGTGCTCTCCCTCGCCCTCCACCTCTCTCTCTCTCTCTGTCTCCTCACACCTTCAGCCCGTTAGCTAAACAGGTTGCACTGGATTTTATTTAAGGATAAATAAAGGCACACCACATTTGTTAAAATCTAAATCTTTGTTTCACTTTCCTTCAATTTCACAATTATGAAGTCATCTTTGGTAGTTCATCACACAAAAACCCAATAAAATAAAATACTTAGATTTGTGTAGTTTTTATGTATAAAAAAAGAGGTAGAGAAGTAGAATATGAACTGCAATGCTGCTGTGGTACAGAACGCATTTAGGCAGCAGCTCATGTTGGAACGGACAACGTGTGCGCTTGCAGGACAGAACGCGATCTGATTGTATGTCAGACGAGGATTTTAGTCGGTTAATCCAGTCAGTAAGGAGCAGGTATCCCCCACTAGCCTCTTTGTTTACTCACTCCGACTTTCCTCTGGCTTCACCGTCTGTCTCTCCAGTGTTTGTCTTTCTGACTCACCTGCTGTCACCAGAACGTTTCATGGAACACCAGACAGCGTTCAAGCGCTAATGAAGACGTTTACAGACGGTAACTCAACGTTTTACCCTGTTTTACATGAGAATTAGCGCTCAGTGTTTGAAAGAACCCATTCACAAATGAGAGCAAGTCGTCGTACAAAGCTTATTATGATTATTACACAATCGCTTCGCTCGACGGTCATGTTTTTGTGTTTTTTTTCCCCCCCAAATTGGACGGACAACGTCTTTGGCCCATTGAATCCAATTAGTTAACAATCAGAGGAGCGGCGAGCGTGAGAAATGGAAAAACGGATAGAATGTGTATAAGAGAGACCTGATGACAAACAGTGGGCTTGTTTCACACGTGCACATTTTGTACGCAAGACTGAGCACCGAAATATTTCCCATCACTTGCTTTCATGTCTGAGCGCGCTCCATTAAGAGGTAAAAAAAAAACTCTGGCTGCACTCTCTAAGAACGGCCTCATGCCGAAGCAAAGCAGTAATGGACATGAGGTCAGCCGCATGCAAAAGAGCTAAATGAGGACGGATCGGAAAGAATGTACCTTTAACGAGAGCTGGTTAAAATTAACACTGTTTGAAATCTGTAATTTGAGAGAAACATTTATTTTCTCCTCTTTTTTTGTTGTTACTCTGTCATCCCATGATAGATGTGTGATATAATTTCTTTCAACAGCCTCTAAATATAGAAATGAAACAGTTTTAGCTTCGGGCAAACATACATTGAAACAGTTTTGATTTATCTCACACCCCAGTGTACTTTATGGTAATGTAAAGTCAGATATTCTCTCCAGAATTTTGTGATTGTTTTTGTGATTTAAAAAAGAAAATCTAAATTTCAGATTTTGTGATGCTACTTTGGAAATATTTGCACAGAATTTTGCAATATTTCTTCCCTTATATGAAAAAATATGTGGGGGAAAAAAATCAGCAGACGGATTG
Source organism: Poecilia latipinna (assembly GCF_001443285.1). Lineage (NCBI taxonomy): Eukaryota > Metazoa > Chordata > Actinopteri > Cyprinodontiformes > Poeciliidae > Poecilia > Poecilia latipinna. Next base: position 282,432 of record NW_015113596.1, on the reverse strand, counting down.
GACACAATTTTATTCTTTGAAGCACTTGAAGAGCTTGATTTTCGGTATTTGCCATATCGATCCCAGACGATAACCTGACATCAGGCTGCGGTGTAGTAGAAGTAAGAAATACTGCCACCTGCAGGTTGGAGTGAACGGTCGCTTAAGCCCAATGTTTTTGACAGTTTCCGCGGAAAATTTGCATTATGTCACAGTTATGAATCAGTGTGAAAAAATGTGTGCATCTTTTGACTCTGTGTGAATTTCTGCAATCACAGAATCGCAAAAAATAAATAAATAAATAAATAAATAAAAAGATGGACTTGTAAGGGAATGGAAAAGCTGTTTTCAAAATATTTTATGTGTGGAAAAAAAAAACAGAAAAGTGGGAAAAATGTTTGTATTCAGCTCCCCTGAGTCGCTACCTTTTACAGCTGGATGTTACTGCAACTACATCTGCAAGACTTTTGCTAATTCCAATATATTTCCTTTCAGCATTAGTTGTCATCATCAGCTTGGCGTATTTAAAAACTCATAGGTTTTTGGTTTTAATATGATGAAATATCAGTCCTTTTTTAATAGCTTTGAAAGGCATCGTAAATGAACGATAGTATCTCTCAGGCTGCAGTGCAGCAACGATGGTCCGTGTTTGTGTCTTGGTGCGTAAATGTAGGGCGATGGGGTCTTAGGTCCACGACAACACATGCTGCTGGTACTAAACTCAGAATATGCCGCATTTAGGTTGTAATTATCTGTGACTGAGCCTTTTGGACTAAAACAGAAGTGCCAGGATGTAAAAGGAGGGTCACAAGCAAGTTTCTTTGCAAGGATGTAGAGTGTTTGGCATCGTCCGCATTTGTATTATGCCTGCAAATGTTCATGTATAAGTAAGTCTGCCTTGATGAGGCCATCTGTTTTCGAGCTTTTAGCACAGCTGTTATCCTTCAGCAGGTTTAAAGGTGCATTTCATCATCTAAAGCATCAGTGTAGATTTGCATGGACAGTCAGAGGCAGTGAATCTGTTTAAGGTGACTGATACTGGGAGTTAGCTTAGCCATGACTTGGAAAAATAGCACTAAAAACATCAAAAGTTGTCATGCCAACAAAAGTCTTGCAGGCTGTTGCCGCTTTTTAAGCAAGTGTTTGGACTGCGGCACAGCTGGCGATTGCAGGAGGTTAGAAGAGTTGCAGTTTAAGACTCTCGTTAGCTTTGGATTTAACAGTCACATGACTGGGACTAATCCATTGATTGTTTTATGTTACGTGCCAAATTACGTGCTCAGATAATAATGACAAGGATTTTCCTCAGCCAAAAGAGTTTGTTCAATTCAGTTAAATTCAATTCACTTTATTCATAAAGTACCAATTTACAACGAATGTCATCTCAAGGCACTTGAACACCATTTCAATTCAATCATACATAATCTATGATGTTTTGAGAAGTTACCTGTTTATCAAGAGTTGAATTTTTGTAAATCTTTAGAAAAAAAAACAATGTTACGTAACAAGTGTTTGTGTTTCCCATCTTGATTTTTTTATTTTTTTTTTTGCCTTTGAGAATTCTTACAGATAATTCGCCTTTAGCTGTTTCCCTCTTTTCTCTCTCGTTTTCACACACTCTAAACTCACAAGGTCTCCGCCGTCATCCGCGCCGTCAGCAGCCCATAGCAGTCTGACTGTTGGCCAAACCCAGCAGACTGAAAAAGAATAAAGACATTCGCAAAGTCCTCAGCAGTCTAGACCGAGACTGAAATCATTTGTTATTAAAAATACGATCTTACGGCAAATTGGAGGATTTTTTTATTTCTTTTTTTCTCTTTTATGTCACTACACAGAGAAGTTATTGAAGAAGGAAAGTACATGTCAGCTTTTGCTTTTGCACAAGACACTAAAGCTGACGTGGAAAGAAATATTTTTGGCTGCTCACGCACAAGGAAAGTAGTTATTTTGAGCGCATTGTCTTCAAAGGAAAACAATTGCAGACGCCACAGGGACAAGCTTTGAATTTTAAAATGCCTCATTGAGAAGAGTACGACGCAGTGCATGACCTCAGCAGAGCCTGAACTCTGGTGCTCAGGTCATTACAGTAGGCCTGACACCTAATACGTCCTAAATATAGCGAGATAGCAGAGAGAGGGAAAGACTTCCGGGGATTTAGTCAAGCTCTCCAACATGCCAACACACTTCACCCTCCTCTGGATTTTTTTTTTTTTTTTTTCATTTCGGTACGTCTGCAGTCCAGGTTTAACAACCGACAGGCTGATCGGCCCAGACAGCCGTTTAGGGCGGCTTATTTTAAGGGGTGCAAAGAAATCCCCAAGAAACATGAGTCAGCGGTTATTACTTGGCTTAAATATGGGGCTACCAGCTGTGACCCACCTGCTTTGGCATGATAAACACACACTAGGAAAATATAACACTTGGCTAACTGCCTGGTTAACCAGATAGGCACACACAAAGTGAGCCTGTCTGTAAATATCTTGCGTCCTGATATAGATACACTGAAATGAAATGATTCCTTCAGGTCAAAAGGAAAGTCAGTGGAGTTCATCTGCAGTCTTGGTGATTTCAGGCTGGTTTGCTATACATGTATGTCCTTCCAGTTGCTAGTGGTGAGCTAACCTAAGAGTGCTAATCATAGATATTTGTTTTACTAACGCTGAAGAACTACAACAGCTGTTTTTAGCAGGAGCTAATGCTAATGTGCTAAAGCGCTAAAATGAATTCAAATTTATCTACCCTTGAAGAACTACAACCCTTGAGCACCCATTTAATTTTGACTGTATAATTTATCTTTTATGCCCGTAGATACTGTGTTCATGTTCTTATATTTATATTTTGTTCTTGTGTGTTTCTTGTTTGAAATGAAGTTATTTTAGGGGGGAAAGAGAGACAACTTCAGAATAAGAGCATGAATATAAACGTCAAATTACTTGAAGAATTCTTACCAGACTTTAACACAGCTGTCGAACTTCACTCACGTGAAAATTTACCAAACAGCCGAGGAAATTTGCGCTTTAAAATTTATACGGAAAAATTAAGCTAAGTCCACTAAACTTTTTTTTAAGTTGGCAAAGGTGCTAAATGATAAATTAGCTCTGCTGTTAGCGGATTAGCTGAAAGGAGCCACTGCCTATCGCCATTCATTCTTTGTGTTTATGTAATAAACGCATGCTCTGGCTTTCCTGCCAAAGGGAGTAACTCACTATTGAATTAGAAAAATATTCCTCTTACAACCTAAACTCATCTGAAACCAGGCAGTACCGATGTTGAGAAACTTCTCCAAAGCCACCATCTCAAAGAAAGAAAACATGTTTGTCTCTTTGCCAATAGTTTTATATTAAAGTTGTTTTTTATCTTATACTTTATTTTAGTGGATCATGTGTTCAGTGGACATTCTTTCAACCCATCACTCGCCACTAAGAGTCTCTAGCTAAAACCACTCACAAAAAAGCGTCAGAACTACCCGCCCTGAAATTACACACGATGTTTCCGCTTGATGATGATGCAGAAAGACAGTCACTTGCTCAGGCGGAAAGTTAGACAACGCCTCCAGTTTCTTGTCCTCGTTTGATTTGCCTCGACTGAAACCGAACCAAGAAATGGCCGTGGCACCAGCCCCAGTGGCACTCGTGAAGGCTGAACTGTAATCTTGGATTATTGGCAATAAAATGTGGTCCGGGTTGCTATGGTAACACGGCAACATGCTATTAAGGCAGCAACAGTGCAAAGAAAGAGATGTGATTGCTTTTATTTAAAACAGGAAAGCCTTAAATGTACTGCTGATGGAAAAAAAAACACATTTATTATTAGTTTTAATTGTGTTATCTGTGACATTTGTTAGATACTTTCTGACGTCTCTACAGCAGAGTGCTTTGCTACTCCACTTGCTTTTTAAATCTTTTATTCAAATTCAAACTTGTCACCTGTCACAGCTGAGGTCCGTGGCTTACACAAATACAGACTGACTGTACAATGGACTCCATTGTTGGATGGTTAGTCTAAGTCTTTGATTTTGTAACTCAAGAGTGGCTCAAGTCGAGCTTTGAAATTTGAGTCACTTCCTTTTTTGTTGAGACTGGTGTTAGAGGCTCTATGGTGACATCATTAGTAATCAACTCAATTCAGGTGAGTTTGTTTATACAGCGCCGATCCGCCGCACGCCTTCTTACGGCAAAAAAAGAGAGAGAACAGTGACCAATCTATTTGATAGAGAGAAAGATTTTAAGTCCACCTTTCAGAAAAAAGCTCATCTTCTAACTTCACTCTGAACATTTTTGTGTTATTTACTCATTTAGGACTGTTTTGTTTTTCCTTTTTTTTTTTTTTTTAGGTTAAAGTACCAAACGTTTCTTCTTTTTTTCAGCTTAGCTGAAACTTGAATATGTGCTATGGCTATCTAAATCTCAGAGTTATCTTATCCTTGGGATAAAGTATCAACAATCCACAGGCGCATAGACGTTCATCTCGAGATGACAGAAACGCCTCTGTTTGTAGTTGTTCAGCTCGTTTTTAGGCCTCTACAAGTTTAAACTCACATAGAGATGCTCTTTCTCTGGCACTCACTGAAGTCACTTTAAACCGTAACGATAATTAAAATGGAGACGTCTAGCTGTTTTGAACTTTCTAGTGGCCGGTTTTCAGGCAAAATGTGTCTAAAGGGATGCATTTCAAAAGAAAACACATTTATTTCGATTTATCTTTGTTCTGTGATGCACAAATACTACTACAATACCTTACATCCAGCAAAGATAAACAATGTATCTGTTTATTTTGAGCTCTGATTTTGACAGCCTGATGATTTTATATATATATATATATATATATATATATATATATATATATATATATACTTTAAACATTTATAGCATTGTTATGTTGAAGATTCAGCTCATGCTCACAGAGCGGGGAGAATGGATCTGTGCTGTGGAGTGGAGGGCATGTCTCTACATTATCTGTTCATGTCCACCTGCACAGTCTCACTTTTATTCTCCTGAATAAAGCGGGTCCCCTTAGAGAAACATGTACTTATCTGACTGCCTGTTGTTAAGACTGAGGATTAAGCTCAGAGGCAGTAAACTGTTTGCTAAGGGCTTTTCGGTAGAATAAGAAAGCAGTTACCTGGGGACTCTTTTGTTTTGTTTTTTTTCTTCTTCTCCTTCTTTGCAAATATTGTACTCGACCAAACCAAGAGTAGATCTCTGTGTTTTACAGCAGCAGAGGACGAGGCCTTGCTTTATCCATTTTGACCTTTTCTGTTCTGGAGAACGTGTGGATGGTGCAGTAAATGTTAACGGATTAGTCAAAGCTGAAGGGGTCACAGCATTAATCGCATTGTGACAGGAGGGGCAGGAGGAGGGATTGGACCACTCCTGAACGACAAAGCAGACAGCCTGGGCAGTCAGGGAGTCTCTGTTCCTCTGTGGAGGAAACTCACACACACTCACACACTCACACACATGCACGCACATGCAGAAGTAGGACGGTTCAAAAACGACCCCCATCGTCCCCTGCATAATTTGTTTCATTATTATTATGTCAGCGATTACATTGCGTCAGGGATGCACAGATTTGCTTTTCTCACTTTCAATACCGAAATGTATATTTATATCTGATACAGAAAAATGGTGCTGAATTGACTTAAAATTGTTCTTTTTTTTTTTACATACAGACATAAATGTATTATCCATCCATTTTCTTTACACCCTTGTCCCTTAGTGGGGTCAGGAGGGGTGCTGGTGCTTATCTCCAGCTAACGTTCTGGGTGAGAGGCGGGGTTCACCCTGGACAGGTCGCCAGTCTGTTGCAGGGCAACACAGAGACAGACAGGACACACAACCATGCACACACACACACACTCACGACATAAATGTATTAAATCACAAATTTCTTTGATAACTCTGCAACAGTACAGCAGAATACACCAACAGCTTCACAAGCTAGGTCAAACATGTAAATGCAACACGACTTTAATTTGTTCAGTCAGTGCAATTAGGAGTAGAAGAGCCAATGCAAACTACCTTGTGACTAGCATGGTCAAACATGCAACAGTAAATTAACTGCAACAAACCTACTGTCAGATGGTTCAGAAAGTGCAATTAGGAATTAAAGTATAGAATTAGAATGAACAGATCCGCCTTTATGAATCAGGCACATTGTCAGAACTTTTTTCAACATTGGGACCAATACAGATATCACTATCGTTTCAATGCGTCGGTGCTTTGGGTAGCAAACTTCAATGTAATTTCTCAATTAATTCACTTTTAATGTTAATTATTAGTTCACCTAGAGATACACCAATCGATAAACCAATTCAGAAATGTTGCTCATATGTGTCTGGAAGTAAGTTCCAGAGGAGTGGTATTTGACATATAAAAGTTCAAAGTCATCACAGGTCAGATATCGTAGTTTTTAGTTGCTTATAGCGATATTTCTCAAAATACTTTAGAAACAACGAAGATAACCCATTCTCTTGTTTGACTTCCACCTTGCTTTATGGAGATTAGGACCCTGGAAGCGGAGCGTTGTCCTAAAGGACAGGTCAGGTCTGACGCTGGAGGGTCATCCGAGGACGTGGGGCGAAACAGCGCGGACACGAGCTGCGAGTCCTCCAAAACAAAACCGTAAAACTGCAAGAGGGCCTATAAATGAAACGCGCCTCGGTGTCTTTGCTTTCGTCGGTTTGTCTGCCGGCCCCGCTCTGGCTCACACATGTACGCACGGAGCCCATCAGCAGGCGCACAGGCCACAATGACACATCCCAGTGAGGCTTGATGCTTTTCTTGTGACAATAAGGAAAGCAGGCGCCAGGCGAAAGGAAGGGTGACCAGCGAGAGACACGTGGACACTGCAAAACGTGGATTTTATTTTTTTTTCCCACCTTCTAATCTGATCTGTGTGTTGGAGTTGGAGCTGTAGACGGGGTGTCTTTTTCTTCCTTCTTTTTAAGACAGAATTTTTTTTTAAATATGTTTTCACAGGAAGCTTTAAACTTGGGAGTGAGCTGCAGTCGACCTGGATCACCCTCTTAAGAACTGACAATTAGGCATCTGCATTAAAGCAGGTGGTTGGATACGAGAGTTATTTATGTTTCAATCCTTTCCAGCTTGTTTCCGCAGTGTTAACACAGCTGCAGCCCACGGTGTCAACTGGAAAGCGGTCCATTAATTATTTAGCCTGCCCAAAGCATGTTTACTCTGGAGCAAAATGGCAGTAATGCCGACCAGGTGTATCCTTGCCATTACCGTGACAACACTGACACAGCAACAAGGTGGAATGTTGATGCTGGTGTTTCACCTGTGGGCTTTAAAACTCTACACGATAAACCCCGAGTGTAGAAGGTGGGATTCGAAGAAAGCATCTGGAGCAGAAATAACTGGCGCGTCTTATCGCTGTTGCTGACGTGCTCCAGATGCAGAGGCTGGCTGTTGGTAAAGGTTACCCTGACAGTGCCACTCGTGCTCTGATGAAGATCACAAACGACACACAGAAGGGCTTTGGAAAAGCCGCGACTGCCAGATTGGACGTTTGAGTGGCCTCTTGATTTCCAGGGAAGTCTTTGGCAAACTCGGGACCGCTGGACTTAGCCGAGTTTACGTTGCTCTATGATTTATAAGGGTTCTCGGAAGGGTTCTTGTTAAACTTCCAAGAAAACGAGCCCATGACAAATCTTCGCTGAAGCTTTTCCGCTTATTTTGTTACATTTAACAACAAAGACATGTGTTACAGACAGAGATATAGAAAACACTAAAAGATGCGACAACCCTGCAGGTTTAAGTTCTTGTGTTCACATCAGCTGTATGTTCTGGAGAATCTGTTGAACCGAAATAAAGATTTTGTCACATTTGCTTGTAGGCATGAACATAAATTCTGGACTTGTGAGAGCACCTGAATATAAGCCACGCCCACTTAATTTAACCCTCCCACAATCTTAGCGTGACGCTCTGGATCAGCGCGGCAGATGTCACGGTCGGGCAGCGGGGAGGTTGTCCCGTCAGACTGTCAGTTCCCAAAACCACACACATAAATAAAAACTTGTTAAAGCACAGATGGGGTGTGACCCTGTGGGACCACACACGGGGTAAAAAGCTTATGGGGTCCAAATGACCCCCATCTTAAGACTGTGGGAGGGTAAAAAAGAAACAAAAATTGTACGTATATCGGCCACACTCGTCTCTAAGCCACAGGTGTCCATATTGTAACGTGAGACATTTACATAGAAACATATATCTTTTTTATTCTATTGAAATACATATTGTAAAATGCTTTTTCCGAACAATGTCTGTAACACAACTACTTTAAAGGAATACAGTAGCCTCACGGATTGATCGCTGTCGTTGCACTAAAACCACCAAAGTCAGCGTCAGAATTGAACGGTTTCACACACACTTCCTCAGTCTCTCTTTTGTTTTCTCTTTTGTCTCCAATCCAAGTGAGCCTGTGCCGAACTCTTCATCACGCAGCCGTCCAGCCTTTTAAAACCCGTTGGTAAAAATCCACATTGTAGTGTTCAAAGCATGTGAAAATAGCAGCAACTTAAATCCAGAAATTATTTGTATTTTGGTAAAACCATTGTTTTCTATAAAGTTGGAAAGATGCTTTAAAATTTTACAGCATTATACGTACAAGAATTCTCCAAAAGTTGTGAAAAGAGAAGTCGGAAACTAGTCAGGAAGACTTCCAGGAGTCATTCCACATTTTCCATTTGTCAGGATTAAGGAGTACGATTGTAAATCAGAACTTTTTCAAAGAAAACATCCAACTGTTGCAAAATCTACCATAAATCTTGACTCAGAATATTTAAGTTTCTATAAAAAATGAACTTGATCTTTTGTTATCTCTTTTATAGTTCCATGCATGGTTTGTTCGACAAACAAACTATGCCGAACAAACCCTACGACCCCTAGGCCGCAGGGTTCCTTTGTATCTGTATGAATTGGATGTTTTTGTCAATGTGGATGGTAGATAGTTCAGTCAGTTTTGACCCAAAACCTTTAGGCACTTGCTAGAAGAAAAATAAAAAGCAGGTGAAGAGATTTTATTTATACATCCAAATTAACAAAAACAATGTTTAATAAGAAGAAAATGAAAGTTCTGGAGTGACCTAGTCAAAGTCCAGAACTACTTCTCATTGGAAATCAGTGTTGTTGCCTGAAGAGGGCTGAGAGTAAGACATGTTCTCACAATCTAAAAGATTTTGAGAACTTTTACAAGGTAAACTGGAAAAATATTACAACGTCAAAATGTGGAGATCTAAGAGACTCCAGCCAAACGAAGGTTTATGCTGAAATAAAAGCTTAAATGTGTACACATTTATAAAACCAGGCTATTACATTTTATGATGAATTGTACTGAACAAATCTCACATCACAATTTTCAATTCAAGGTCTCAGTTTTTACATCCCAATGTGTGGCATTTTAAAAGAAATCTTCAGATTTTTGAGTTACTGTAGTTTTTTTATATTGTTTGGATGACTTTTGGGTAAAATCCTTGGTATGTTTATTGATGGGTTTTTGGGTGTTTGGCTCCATCGACGCCCTTGCTAACCTCGACATGTTCATCTTATTGCACCACTGCACCGTTAAGATGGATCATGTGGATGATTTAATGACCTTTCATCATTTGAGCACCACTATGTTGGCTATCAGAGGTTCATATCACGAATGCCGTTGCTAATCTCTTAGAAATTGTCCTTCAGAGGTGGAGACAGACGGGCCAGTAATTCTTTGTCTGAGTGAGGAATGATAATGATTCTGACCCTTGAGTTGGGTTAGCCTTGAGTAGCAAACCCGGTACCATGGAGCCGTGCCAAAAACCGTCTTTTCCTTCCACGCTCAACAGCATCATCATAATAACGAACCGTAAACTGTACCAGCAGATATGCTGACTTTAATGCACTGTATGTACTACACACTTCCTGTTTTGCTATGGTTACAAATGTGACATGACCCATATGGGTCAGCTGTTCTTCAAAAGTGGAAAGACTTGTTAATACAGAAGGGCAGATGTGTGTTGATCGTCATATTGAAATGTCTAAGCTTGGCAATTTTTAAATTTAGTTTATTCTGGGTAGATGGTGGATAACGCTTCGAAACACGTATAGACATATTTCACCGTGGCACGATCAATTAAAATGAGCTCGATGTTTTCCATTCTGACGATTAACATTTATTAACGTACATTTTTTTATATAAATTTCATAACCCATGTTATTTATGGTTTAGGTTGTATGTTGTTTGTGTTTCCTTTTTTGGTCATTGTGTTTTATTTTCAACTTTAAAACATCTTCCAGTTCCAGTCTGAATAACGACCTCGCATTATGATGCCATTATCAGTATATCTGTTCTTAATAGTCTCAAAATAGCAATATTATCGTTTATCACAATAGTTTCTGGGATAATTTATTGTCCAGCAAAATTTGTTATCGCAAGGCTTATCCATTCGCAGACACAAAATCAGCATTCTTCCATGGTCATGTTGGTGTTCATGCTTCAAACCTACAGAAAACTGGAGAACATAAGAGAAATTGTGCAAAGAGACATGGCCAAAGATCCCTCTGGACTCATTCCTATGAGATGTTGTTATATAGCACTGCTGTAGTTGTATGAAGTTTCACATCAATGCAGTGAAAGATGTAAGAAAATTGAAATAAAACTTTAATAAAACATCGTGCTGTTGTTTCATTCGAAGAACTTCTCAGCAGGTTAGGGATCACTGTGAGGGTATGAAGGCCTGTAGACATCTGCCCTGAAAAGTTTCCGAGTCGTGACCCGAATACTTCAATGTTGAACTCCAGCCAGCAACCCATTAACATTCCAACAGACCTCGGATCGTCCTTGTGTCATACATGTGTGTCCTTCTGTATGTATGCATGTGTGTGTGTGTGTCCAGGAAACATTTCATCCACATGCCTATGGAGAAGTTGGTAAAAGTGAAATAAAGCGCTCGCCTCAGTTTACCAAATCGTGTGGTTTTGCTCCGTCAAACTGCTGCCTGTTGTGCAACTTCGACACAGCTGAAACTCATTTCACCTACAGGTTTTATTGATCCTCTCCTCACCATAAAACATGTGAAGACTGGAGAGAGATGAAAGATGTTCAGGGAGATAAATGTCAACATGTTGCTGTGTACCAGCCTTTGTTGGGTATCATAAATGCACTTTGTTTTGTGTTCCTTCTCTGCAGAGAAACTCTATAACTCCAATGGACGGGACTTGAGAAGGGCTCTGTTCTCTTTAAAGCAGATCTTTCAGGTAACACGTTGTAAATGCAGCAAGCCTCAGTTTGTTGTCACAGACAAACTGAGATATTCCTTTCAACTTAGCAGTTTATATTTGGGTGTGAATAATTTAGGGAAGAGAGTTTAGACAATTCATTTTTGTGCTCAGCTACTTTGAAGGACTAAATAATAGGCTAAATAAAGTGCAGCTGAAGGCAACACTTTTATTTTTCACTTGTTCAGCCAGCTATGCTGACTTGTGTTGCTTAAAATGTTTACAAAAGGAAAAACAATCAAAACATCTTACTGAAAACCCTGAAGCATTTATTAAAGTGAGAAAGTTGTGCTGATCCTTGTTCTGCACACTACTGACATCATGTGGTAATTTGTGAGATTGCAACTTTTAATGAGTTGTCAATTATAGTTTCATTTTACAGTTAGATGTTTTTTCTTTTTAATTTTCTCTCTGTTATTTCAGGATGATAAAGACCTTGTCCATGAGTTTGTAATGGCTGAAGGTTTGACTTGTCTCATCAAAGTGGGAGCAGAGGCTGACCAGAACTACCAGAACTATATATTAAGAGGTAATTCGTCTCTCCATTACACCCAGTAATGTTGTACATATGTGGAAACCCCAAAACAATAATCTGAATGATATAAAAAAGGTAATGGCAAAGCTAAACCCCATTGGGGTGGAAAATGACCCGCATTTAAAAGTGCAGCAGGATGACCAGTGGTGGACCGTAGAGTCGAAGTGAGCGGTTCAACTCCCAGGGTCCCATCTGTTGTAGATTTTAACCTGCTTTGACATAATTCAAATGATGAGTCATCTCCAACCCAGTTCGGCACCTCCCTGTTCATGACCATTCATTGAAATCACTTAAAAAGTGTGTTCAGGCATTCATGTAGAAAGAATTCGATTGGATGTTCTGGGACGTCATAGTTTTATCTAAAATGAATTAGATTTTTTTTTTTAAAGTGCTAAAAATGAGAATGATGTGTTACCTTATAAATTAAGGTGTAACTGGAAACAGATTTGATTTACCTGAACATGAGTAGATTTTTTTTTTAAGTACGGTAATAAAATAGCACATCTGGGTGTGTTTGAACTTGTGCCTGCAAGTGGACCGGTAACCACTGTCACCACTGAGACGTTGACTCTCCACAACTTCTCTATTTTATTAGTGAACTTTTGGTATTTCACAGGTTTCTGTTTCTTTAAATAACATTTATAAACCAACATGGTGGGCAAACTGGAGTTCAGAGAGACATAGACATGTGACAGGATGTCTGCATATTATTAATGCAGTTTATCGACATGTGACAGCCTAGCTATCTATCTACATAGATAGCCCATATATAGCGACCTAGCTGGCTCCTCATTCACAGTGAAGCATGGTTGTGGCCACGCTATGCTCTGAGGTTAATCCTCCTTCGAGGATTGTGAAGGACATTACAGACAGTTAAAAATGCTGTCAGAAGATTTTTGGTCAAGTGTAAAGCCAGAGAAAAACACAGTGTTACATTTCTGACAATGGACAGACAAGGATTTGGGCTGAGTCAACACAGAGACAGGAAGAGGCTGTGGCTGAGGAGTTAGCAGGCCAAACTGAAGAAGAGGCAGAGCGTGGTAGCTTCCATCGCTCAGGATATGGTTTATGGCCCACAGTAAGATACTGACTGAGTTCCTCTCACACTGCTCTTTAGTCCTTAATCATATAGGACTTTTTCTCAATGTGGAGATAGAAAGTATATGAAAACTGCATTGTAGCTTTCCTTTGTTTTTTTCTGTGCTCTGCTTTCTGTATCATTTATGCTTTTACAAATCACAGTAAAAGCATAAATGCGAATCTTGTCCAGTCTCTTGCCATTTGTCTCCCATAATTACCATTTACAAAACAAGAAATCAAAACTTTAACTGCAGTTTACAACAGAATGTCCCTCCAAAGTCCTCTGTTATATTGACAACATGGCTAATCAATTTGTCTGTCTTATCCAAACACAATGAATGAAACAGATTCTGAGATGCTGATGTGTTCATTGATCCACATGGTTTATTTTCATAGATGAACTAAGGATTTTGAGAAAGATGCTGGGTTTTGCAGGTAACCCATCATGTTTTTCTGTTTGTGGGAATCATTTTGAGAAATGCACGTACCTTTTTGCAACTTTCAAGGATGATTCGAGAAATGCTCCAAAACGACTGAGAAAAAACTGTAAGATACAGCATGCAGTAAATCTCTTTATTGCCAAAATAACATGAGACAATCATGATTGAGGCATAAACATAAACATGGCACACATTCTCCGGTCAAGGTCATAAACTTATGGGTTTTTCTGAAAATATAAAGATGGATATGGCAGCTTTTTTATTTTCCTGAGTCAAAATGCATTGTTAGGCTGGCAAAGGCGTCTTTTTCCTCACCTGGTGTAAAATAAATTTAACATAATTTATTAATGTTATCAAATAAGTTGAAAGAAAAAGTGTATCTGGTTTTATATTATAAATGCAGTTTGCAGTGGAAGATGACATATTTAGCATCTTTGCCTTTTTGTGTGACCCAGATTTTCACCTGAAAATAAAGGTTGAAAATGAAAATCCATGCTAGTGGAAAACCGCCGACTGTTCTTTATCAGCTGGCAGCTGAAGTACATAAAAAGAAACTCCCACAGCCAAGCACACGAAAAACAATCAGCTTCCTGCATGTAATATTAAAGATTTATCTGGTAGCCCTTCTCGCACACTATCATTATCAGTAATATATTTGCCTGTGTTTAAGATTTACAGCTAAATCAGAAAATGATTCATTCTGACACTCTCGGTAGGATTAACTAGAACAGTTGCCAGTTTGGTCTTTTGTTGGTTTTATGTAGCTTCTTTGTCATCAGATCTTGAACAATCCTTGCTCCTGCACAACCTGTATTTTAATAAACTTCACCATACTTTGACATAAGCTTGAATCAAAATTACAGTTCTAAACAAAAGATCTTGAACTTGCCTGATTGAGCACATTTCAGTCTGAATGTTTCTTGGCTCTGGTTAAAGTCACAGTTCCCGTCTCAGATTTCCTTGATCAGAACGCCGTACGGACGTATTGAACTCTCAGCGATGCGTTTCTCCTCCTCTGCTGATGTTCCTGCTGGAACAGGGATGAGCCAGTAGTTTCCATGAATCTGTCTCTTCTCTGGTTTGATTCGGTTTTGCATGATCACTTTGTATTTTTTTCCTGTGATCTTTGATGTGAAGGTTTTGCAGTAGATCTCTGCCCCATTAAGTTGAGGCGTTGAGTAGATCCCTCTTCCGTATGCTTGCCCATCTCCAGCTTTGTAGTGATTCTTGATGATTCTTGATGGCTCCTTCTAACCCGGTTCCATGGTAGGACACCGGCTACTCTCAAGGCACGGAGTTACTCCTCCATCCATTGGTGCCCAGCCAAACGTCTCCATCCGGATATTTACCTTTGACCTTCAGGGCCATGCGGTACCAGCCTTTTGGACGCTCGTACGGCTCATTTCCTCTCATGCAAGCAGCCGAGTCAGAGAGATTAGTGAAGTCGAAGTCATAACCCTGGTCAAAGAATTCCTTCTCATCGATGAAGAACTCCTCTGCAAAGCTGGTTTTCTTGCTGAGGATCAGTTGTATAAAAAAATCGTCAACTGATAAAACGGGAGCAGCTTTCCAAGGGTTCCCGCCATCGAGGGCTGTTATTTTTGTCCCCAGAAGCGCGGAGAGAGCCTCAAATCTCACATTTGCATCCAGAACCATGTTTGACAGAGAAACAAGCTGCTGCTTTCTGCTGTCCGAGTGTCACTTCTGTGGTGACAGGATCTTCTTATCATGTAGTCAAACAGTGACTACACGATAAGAGGTCGAACTCTCTTACTTTCAGTTTTAAAGTTGTTTTCTGGAAACAGTGGCTTGTATGTAAGATGCAAACAAGCCATCACATTTACAAGATACAACACAAAAACTAACGATATTATTAAATATTTCGGAGTAATAACAATGTGTCAGGCAATAAACCATAAGAAATACAGTCCTTGGACTTTGCAGGTACAAGATGTAACTAAAACTAGGCAGTTCTTGTTTAAAACCAGATAAAGAAATTGGAGACTCCAAACTCCACCTGAGCTTAAATCCTGTTAAATGAGTTGTTAGTTTTCACTTTAGTCTTAGTTCTGATCAATGATGTTGACCGCAGGTTGTCGAAACCACTTTCTATTAATATTATTATTATTATTTTCTTGCTAGTTGGCACTTTTGCAATGGAGAACCGATGCAAGTTCTCTTCCAGTTCCCAACTATACAGAGAATATTAATATATAAGCAGATAATTTACGAACGCTGTTGTAAGTTAATGGTCAGGGTCTGATTTAGGCTCCAAGGCAGGAGAACAGAAAATCTTTGAAACGGAAAAGGACTGAGAACTGCTGAGACTGAGAACCTGCAGAAAACTGTTGTTCTGCTCACCCAGTGATTACTGGTGGCTTCTTTGCCAACCAACATAAGTCTCTTATCTCTTAATAATTTAATAGAAAAAGCTTCAACAGTCTTAGTAAGAAGCATTGCATTCTCCATCTCATTAAACAATCAGTGTTGAGCCCTTTGCCTTTCACTATAGTGAAATGAAAGCAAGCAATTGTGCTGCTAGTGGAAACCCCCGGTGTGGCCTGTGTCTGTTGACCGATGACTCATTTCCATAAAAAACAGAAAAAAAAAAAAAAAAACCACCAAGCAGCAATAAAACAACCAACAGTTGAATACTTGAACTGACGATTAGGATAACTTATGAACCTGAGACAAAATAGGTGCATAGAAATACTTTTCCAGTATTCTTTATCCAGTGGATTTGAAGCGCAGTATTTGAAATCTGCATTTTAAAATATTGGCAGCTAAGCAAAGGCATAAAATAAAATGTCTTTGTATATCTTCATAATGGGATTAACTGCTACTTTTTGAGTTGCTTGATTAAATTTCATTTCCACAAATTCACATTTTATAACCTTAAACAAGAGCACCAGTATTTTTAGGATTATATCGAAAATGAAAGAAAATTTACCTAATTCTCATTAACGCTGATTCAAACCTTTTCTTTCCTCAGTGAGATTAGTGATAAACTATTCATCTTCAAGAAATTTGGAGAGCATGTTTCTTGGCTCTAGTCTTTTAGGCCTGTGGAGTTAGTCTCCGACTTCCTTGATCAGAACGCCGTACAGACGTATTGAACTCTCGTTTCTCCTCCTCTGCTGACGTTTCCGCCAGAACAGGGATGAGCCAGTAGTTTCCATGAATCTGCCTCTTCTCTGGTTTGATTCGGTTTTGCATGATCACTGTGTAGGTTTTTCCTGTGAACTTTGACGTGAAGGTTTTGCAGTACTTCTCCGCTTAGGCGGGCGTTGAGTAGATTCCTCGCGTCAGGCGTTGAGTAGATTCCTCTTCCATGCTGTTGCCCATCTCCAGCTTTGTAGTGACTCTTAATGATGCCTCTGGCTCCTTCTAACCCGGTTCCATGGTTGGTCACAAGCCACTCTTCAGACACGGAGTTACTCCTCCATCCTTCGACCTTCAGGGCCATGCGGTATACCAGTGCTCTCTGATTTGGCACTGGTAAGTCAGCAAGCAGTCGAGTCAGAGAGATTAGTGAAGTCGAAGTCATAACCTGGGTCAAAACAGGACTTCTCGTTGATGAAGAACTCCTCACCATACCTGCTTAATTTGTCCAGGATTAATTGTATAAAAATGAGTTTTGCTTTTGTCCAAATGTAAAGTTGAGACAGAAACCAGCAGCTCCTTCCTGAGGCCCAAGGTGCCAGCACGCCGCTCTGTAGCTACAGGATGTTGTGATCAGACAGAAAGTGTCTAAAGTCAGAAGTGGGAAATTTATTTTACTTTCAGTTTTAACTTCTTTTTAAATTTATTTTGGAACCACCACCAGCAGAAACATCATTTTTAGATCACCGTGGTTCGCAGTGAAAGCTCCCATGTTGACTGAGTTTCCAAATGTTCGTTTGATGATTACATTTGGCTAAGTGGCAGTACAGAAGTACAGTACCAAATATCGTTTGTTTTTCTCATAGTTGCTCAGTTCATTTCAGAAGGGACATCTAAAGATATGTTTTATGATCAACTTAGGGTTATTTTATGTAACTGTAATTTTAAAAGGGAAGTTATTTTATCAACTGGTACAATAAACTACAAACAAACAAGCTAAAACAATTTACAGATAATGTCAATCTTACCCAAATTGTTCAAAGCTCAACAAGAGCAAAAGACAACCAACCCAACTTCTCTTCCAGTTACCAGGATTTTAAAGAATGTACAAGTAGATGATTTATGAATGCTGTTTAAGGTAGGGTAAGCGTTCACCCGGCACATGAGTGCATGTGTACATATTCAGAATATACATAAAACATGCACAAAGTCTACATTGTTTTGTTAGTTTAATGAAAAACAGCTGCAATAGCCTTAGTAGAAACGTTGCATTCTCCATCACATTTACAGTTTCAATCACTATTGAGCCCTTGGCCTTTCACAATGGTGAAATGAATGCAAGCAATTGTGCTGCTAGTGGAAACCCCCGGTGTGGCCTGTGTCTGTTTATCGATGGCTCATTTCCATAAAAAAAAAAAAAAGAACCCACCAAGCAGCAATAAAACAACCAGCAGACGAATACCTGAACTAATTACTTTATCTTACAAACCTGAAACAAAATACGTGCACAAAATCAAAGTCAAAATCTGCAGCTAGACAGAACGAGAAAACACAAAAAGGTATAAAACAAAGAAAATGTTATCTTCATGATATCTTCATAACTGCAACGTTGTGAGTCGCTTGATTAAGTTTCACTTTGTTTTTTATTCAGAACAATGCAAGAAAAATCAAACCACAAACAAAACTGTCAGATTTAAGCAATGATGCTGCATAAACTGACTTGCATTTGGTAACTAAACTAGTGCGCCAATTTTTTAATCAGCTACAAATGCATATAAAATTAAACAATTTACAGAATGCTCATAACGTAAAGCTGATCAAACCTTTTCTTTGTTGGCTCATGTGAGAAGAATTAAATTGTCCACAATGAAACAAATTAGATTTCATGTTTCTTGGCTCCAGTCTTTTAGGCCTCTGGAGTTAGTCTTCAACTTCCTTGATCAGAACGCCGTACGGGCGTATTGAACTCTCAACGATGCGTTTCTCCTCATCTGCTGATGTTCCCTCCGGAACAGGGATGAGCCAGTATTTGTCACAAATCTGCCTCTTCTTCGGATTGATTCGGTTTTGCATGATCACTGTGTAGGTTTTTCCTGTGGACCCTGACGTGAAGGTTTTAGAGTACTTCTCCGCTTCATGAAGCTCAGGCGTCGAGTAGATTCCTCTTCCGTATACTTGCCCATCTCCAGCTTTGTAGTGACTGCTGATGATGCCTCTCTCTCCTTCTAACCCGGTTCCATGGTAGGACACAGGCCACTCTCCAGGCACGGAGTTACTCCTCCATCCATTGGTGCCCAACCAGGCGTCTCCCTCCGGATATTTACCTTTGACCTTCAGGGCCATGCGGTACCAGCCTTTTGGACGCTCGTACGTCTCATTTCCTCTCATGCAATCAGCCGAGTCAGAGAGATTAGTGAAGTCGAAGTCATAATCCGGGTCAAAGAATTCCTTCTCATCGATGAAGAACTCCTTCGTCGATGGATGAAATTTGCTGCATGCGCTAATGGTTATATTGTCGGGGATCAGTTGTTTAAAAAAACCTCCAACTAATAAAACGGGAGCAGCTTTCCAAGGGTTCCCGCCATCGAGGGATGTTACTTTTGTCCCCAGAAGCGCGGACAGAGCCTCAAATCTCACATTTGCATCCAGAATCATGTTTGACAGAGGACAAGGTTTCCTTCCTCAAGCTCAATGTAACCCACGTGACCAACATGACCCAACCACCGTCCCTTTAAGCTCTGGGATCCTCATGTGTATTTCCGGTCTTGTGCGAAATTCTGTTCACCTGTGAAAATCTGTCCCCCCTGAGTCGGGAGCGCGCATTGCAGCCAGAGAGGCGGATCCGGCGGATCTGACCATTTTCACGGCGCTTCTGATCGATTTCTCGGTTAAAACTACTCATATAATCATGTCAATGTTGTAACTTTCAGTTTAATCGGCAGCTATCAAAATAAAAATACATACATAAATAAACGAGGTCCTGTGTGGAGGTCTTTTTTCGCTGTTTTGTGTTATTTTAAACGTGAAGAGAATCGATCTTTTTTTCAGCTTTTGTCTCGTAAGCCTCACAAATAAAAGTCAGTCAACAAACACAGGTTCCCAACACGAAGTGTGCATTTATAATTTTTCATTTCTGATAAAGGAGGAGGGAAGCTGGCTGATAGCAGGGCACAAAAATAAAGACTTCCTGAAAAGATCAGAGTGTAAACGTTTTGGTCAATCCCGTTCTAATGTAAAATAAGGAAAATAAGGAAATGTCTAGTATGCTATCACACATAATAATTTTTGAGAATTTGGAAACAGTTGCTTTTTATTTCCCAAAGTTATGGGGGGAGGAGAAGAGAGAATGGATATTTCA
>NW_015113596.1:233350-259991 GCF_001443285.1 Poecilia latipinna | reverse complement strand
ATTCTGTTCACCTGTGAAAATCTGTCCCCCCTGAGTCGGGAGCGCGCATTGCAGCCAGAGAGGCGGATCCGGCGGATCTGACCATTTTCACGGCGCTTCTGATCGATTTCTCGGTTAAAAAACCCCCCAAAAAAACAAAAAAAAAAACTACTCGTATAATCATGTCATTGTTGTAACTTTCAGTTTAATCGGCAGGTTTCAAAATTTTGTTATTTGTGTTATTTTAAACACGAAGAGAATCGATCTTTTTTCAACTTTTGTCTCTTAATCGTCACAAATAAAAGTCAGTCAACAAACACAGGTTTCCAACACCTGTGTAATTTTTCATTTCTGATACAAGAGGATGGAAGTTGGCTGGGCACAGGGCACAAAAAATAAAGACTTCCTGAAAAGATCATAGAACGGGATTTTGGTAAATCCCGTTCTAATATAAAATATGACAGATTACTGGATTAAGGAAATGTCTAGTATGCAATCACACATAATTTTTGAGAATTTGGAAACAGTAAATTAATTTGTTTCCATTTTATGTATGGGGAACAGATTATTTCAGGCGCCTGAAATATCCATTCTCTCCTCTCCTCCCCCCATAACTTTGGGAAATAAAAAGCAACTGTGCCTCAAGCCCCTTCAGCCCCTCCAACCCATTTGTCCACTGATTGGCAGGGAGCCACCTGGACCCAGCCACTCCATTACACCACCAACCCACAGGGTTCCTTTGTCAAGGAACGGCCTTATTCCACAGGACGTTCAAAGAGTTGTGGTGGAGCATATTGTAAAAAATAGTTGACTATTCTACAATCGTCATCCGCTACATGACCTTACTTCCGGCTATCCACCTATCCTCCATAGCAAGTATGTATTTAATTGTTTTTATTTCCCCCCGCCATTTAGCTTATATAAATATAACATTTATATATGAACTTAATGTATGTTTTCTGGCCTTTTAGGTCAGGTTTTTTTTCCTCCTTCATTGACTCACTTGATGACGGTGGATGGCGAGCTACCCACACACCACCTGGTGGTAGGAAAACGAAACGACACTCTCCACACAGGAAACAAACTAAACTCTAAGGGAGTATCTAAAGGAAAAGAACTATTCTCCCTTTGTTCGTGGACTTCTTTTGGACTTTTGGATTTGAAGTATCACTGATTATTATTTTTCTTTTTTGTTGGTTGCTTTATTTTTCCCCCTCCTCTTGTTTCTTTGAGCAATTTATTTTGGTTTTGTTGTTGTTGTTATTATTATTATTATTATTATTATTGCCACTGCAATAAATGCCAGCGTAAACAAACCTCTTTGCATCAGTTGCATTAATTATTCACCCAATCATGACTCTATGCCGCACCTACTTCTGATTCTACAAACTGGTTAACACCAAACCTTGCAGTCCAGACCTGCGCATTTATCAAGAGCGTTACATCAAGATGTCCGAGCTTTGCTCTGTTGCAACAGGATGTCATATTCATCCAGCAAGATGGGTGGAGTGTCTTTTCTTACTTTCAGTTTAAAGTATGTTGTTGTTGTTTTTTTTGTCAACACCAGCAGAAGCATCCCTGCAGATTATTGTGGCTCTCAGTTCAGTCTGTAGTTTGCAACTTTTATAAAAATATATTTTTCCATATTTATTAAATCTGTCACCATTACATGACGGTTCCTATGAGACGGGTCATCTGAAAAAAATCACGCTCTTCCACCTCCTCCCAGTGTTACTACCGCCGTCTGCAAAAATGCAAAAACAACCAACCAGAGACAATAGGAGGGTGTCAACAGCCTCCTGTACTGTAAAAAATTCTAATATAGCTGTTTAAATATGACGGTACAGTACACATTTTATATTTACAGCTTTTTACTCACTTCAAGCAGTTTAGTGGGACGCTTTCTTCCACTATTTGAAATCTGTGCAGATTTCCATGAGCTGAAAGATCATAACTTAAAAAAGGACACAGAGACCAGCCTGGCTGCTCACCATAAAGACTAAAACTGATAGATTTGGATGCAGATGCAACACAATCTTAGATACAAAGCATGCAAGATAAAAAGAAAAAATAGCTTTGTTTTTTTTAAACAGGATCAGCCCTGAGTAGCACAACTTTTGGCACTTAAAGTGCAGTTATTACAAATGAACTTTCTTCCTTTATCTCTAAACCACATACCATTTGCTCCACCCTACTCAGTCATGATTCTGTAAATGTGTGACCAATACAGATTTCAAAGAAGCTGCCATGTTTAAGGAGGACAAGAGTTAAAAAAAATGTTTCGGTTTGGCAAAATGAAAAGCAATAAAACCGTTACCGACAATTTGCTTGATGCCGTTATACTTTTCAGCTCCAAACTCTCCATGATGCCATTTACAAATGTGTCAGTCTGAGAAGTAACAGAGAAGTTTCTTTTTTTTTTTTTTTTTTCTGATAGTTTCATGAAAAGTGGAATTTCTCAGCCAAAAGACTCTTACTCACTTACGGCACAATCAAAAGTTGTTATTTTCAACGTGTTGATGTGTCAAAACATTTTTGAGAGATTTTAGAACTTCAAATTGCGTTGATTTCTCGCCCGTCGCCGTTAAATTAGCTTGTGTTTGGTCTGAATTCAGTACATAGTTGTGGATAAAAATCTCAAACCTTGTATCTCTCTCCTGATCCTTCTGTCAGCTCTGGGGCAGATCATGCTGTACGTGGACGGGATGAACGGCGTCATCGGCCACCCGGAGACCATCCAGTGGCTCTACACTCTGGTTGGCTCAAAGGTAACGGCGAAGCGTCTGTGCACAAAACGAAAAAGAAGAGAGAGAGAGAGAGAGAAAAAAAAGAGGACTGCAGGCTGTCATTAGCTTTGAACAGCCACCCATTGTTTGGGAAACTGTATTTTTAGCAGCCATCCAAGGAAACGCACACAAACACATCTGTGACTTTAGCCTGCGCTCTCAGCTGACGTGGTTCGTTTTTCTTTCCTTCTTCAGCTGATCTTGCGGAGAGCGTGTAAACAGATATTATAACGTGTGCGGCATATAAACTCTGCATTTAGGACTCTGCAGCACCTTTTGTTGGAGAGCTTCACCGGCTGCTGAGGGAGGACGAATCGCATGCAACACCGGGAGAGGGGGGAGATTCGTATATATATAAAAAAACAACACTAAAAATAATCCGTTTTACCGTAACAGCCACTTTCCTGACCGTAACTGTCACCCTTAACATCAAATGCAACCCTAACTGCAGTCTGTCTGTGAACTGACTCTCTTCTCTGAAACGCATTTTGCATTATGGAGGGTTTTTTTTTATTTTTTTTTTTTTATCACCGAATCCCAGCTCTGTGTAAACAAATGCACATCTTCGCAGAAGTGCTACTGTTTGCTTAGAGACGGAGACAAACAAACAAAGGAGCAAAATAACGTCTGTTTTTCTTTGCTTCCACATCTTAAAACTATGCTATTCATTATGTGTCAAAGCATGAAGCAAACTAAGTCCCCCCTAAAAAGCGTCGTGGTATCGCTGTTTGAACATTTTGTTCCCACTATGTCCACAGATCATTTTCATTTTCTACCAGTTGTTGAGATATTTTGGTTTGATTTATTTTTCTGTACAATAAAGCAGGTTGAATGAGGATTAGAATCACACTCAATGGGAATATGGCATTTTTAAGAAAAATTTCCACAGTCCATCTAGAATAACACATTGCTACACCAAGTGAAGTGGGGGAATGAAATGGTTTATTTTGGGGAGTCAAATAAAAACCGGGAAGGGAGGAAACAGTAAGTTGTGATCATGAAATGGGGTAAGAGGAGGCAAACTGACCACCAAAAACCACATTAGTCCACTTTCAGAAACGTGTTTTCACGTTTGTTTGGTTTTTTTTTGTTTCCCCCCTTTTAGTTCCGTCTGGTGGTGAAAACGGCTCTGAAGCTGCTGCTGGTGTTTGTGGAGTACTCCGAGTCCAACGCGCCACTGCTCATACAGGCCATCACCTCCGTGGACGCGAAGAGAGGTACAGCCATGTATATGTATAAGTACTTTCTCCTCGTATTGATTTTTTTATTTGTTTGCTTGAATGCAGATGAGAGTTAATATTTTATTATCCGTGCCAATTTCAGGCTGTAAGTCTTGGTTCAATGCAATGGAGATCTTGCAGGAGAAAGACGGAGTGGACACCGAGCTGCTGGTCTACGCCATGACCCTCATCAACAAGGTGGGCTGATGAGAGCTTCTCTGGAGTATTTTGAGCCCCTTCAGTAAATAAATAAATAATAAATAATAATAATAATAAATAGTTTTTGTGGTTCATCTTGGGCCATGTCCAGGGCGTGATTGCTCTCAAAGGGCCATTTGTGCCAGAATGTGTTGATAAAACCCATTAACAAACTGCTAGAATATTAGTAAACAGTTGTGTCTGCATTCGATTAGATTAAATTATACTAAACGTCTCTTTACACTGATGATTGGGATTGTTTCTGCAGTCATAATCCCTGATTTAGACACATTTGCGATACATTTTGCTATATTTTCACTCGTGTGATGATAAAAGTGACTTTTTTTTTATATACTCCACATCGATCACTGACTAAAACTGGACATCATGTAAGGTTGAGGATAGAAGTAAGAAATACTGCCACCTGCAGGTGGGATTTAGCATCGTGGAAGCTCAAAGTTTTTGACAATTTCTGTTGAAAACTTGTAGTAAACTCACAATGATGCGTTAGCGTGAAAAAGTGTGGGATTCTGTTGATTCTACGTGAATTTTAGCGATCGCGGAATCAAAAAAACTGATTGGTTGGAAATGTAAAGACAAAAACTGCTTTGATTTGATTGATAGAGTAAAATTTAAGCACACAACGGCCATCTAGAAGGTTTTATTTAAGCTTCATGCTGGACCCTAGAGAGCCACGTAAGAAACCTGGCTGGATTTGCCTCTCCAGGCCTTGAGTTGTGTTCTATAACATTTTGACCACATAACGTATACCGCATGTTGTGTCTTATGTTTTTGGTGGTTTCTGCAGACACTCGCGGCGCTGCCTGACCAGGACTCCTTCTACGACATGGTGGACAGTCTGGAGGAACAAGGCATGGACACAGTGTCACAGAGACACCTGGGAAGGAAAGGCACTGACCTGGACTTGGTGGAGCAGCTCAACATTTACGAGGTACAAACGAACTACGCATTGGTAAAGTATAAAGTTTATTATAGATCACATGGGCCATATAGTTTATATACTGCAGTTGATCAACCTTGGATCAACTTCTTGGATCTTGAAGAGAAGAACCTTTTATCACTCACAGCAAAAACATCAAATCTTACCAAGTATCTTTGGTCTCGTTTCTAGTGCAAATATCTTAGTACACTAGAAATAAGACAGAACTAACTTAGAAGTAACTTGTAAGACACAGGTGCTTGGTTTAAAGCAATGAATCGTAATATTGATGAAAAGTTCCAGTTCCTACATCGTGCTGAAATGATACCTGTAAGTTAGTTTTGTCTTATTTCAAGCATTCTAAGGTGTTTGCACTAGAAAGTAAACCAAAAAACTCTTGGTAAGACTTGGCATTTTTGCAGTTCTCTTACTTTCCCACCCGTGCCCCGCTGTCTTCCAGATGACTCTGCGTCACGAAGACGGCGACGACGACAGCCGGCCGCCGCCCACGGGATGCCGCGACCGCCGGCGCGTCAGCCTCAGCGGAGCGGAGAAGCATCGAGGCCTGGAGAGGCGTCGGAGTCGCCGGGCCTCGCTCGGCCGACCCGGGCAGGCCTCCCCCTGCAGACCCGCGTCCCCGCAAAGGGCCGGCTTCCAGCCGTTCGGCGGACACAGGGCGGAGGATCTCAGTGAGAGGTGAGAGTGCTCGTCTACAGGACAGTAGATGAGTTGTGGAGTTTGCTGAACGACGACCTTTCAAAGCCAAACGTCGAAAATGGGGATCTGATAGTTTTACCGCTTTGTGCCTCAGAGCTCTGTCAGGTTTCCTTCCGTCCATGTAAGTTCAAACCTTCCCGGGAAGCACATCGACTGCCCCTCATGCACAGGATGTAACAGCCACCAGTGTGTGTCCTCCTCCCATCCCACAGTAACAGAGTGGATTCTTCTTCTGTGATGAAACATGTCTGCTCTCCGCTGTGTTATCCCACCTTTGGAGTTATCTCCAAATCTAATCCAAGCCTGATTCACTCTGCTAAACCGCTGCAGTGATATTACAGTGCTGTGATCATTTCCTACATATTAGGAAATCTGTTTTTAACAAACTCCAATCTGTTATCTCTTGTCTTCATGTCCTGCTTCATCCTCGCTCAGCCGTGGTCATGTGACCAAAGCAGATTAAGCTCCAAGCCCCAGATATTTTTAAAATGTAAACTCTGCACATGAGGATTAACACCAATCTAGAAAAAAAGAAGGGAAATCCCAATGCATTTTGTTTTCCTAACGTGTTTGCTTTCATGTTCCTGACTTAGTCCTGCGTCTCATTATTATATGTGCATCACAAAAGTAAATATAATATCCCCATGAGGTTTCTGGATTTAACATGACAAAATATGGGAGCAAATGAATAAATAAATTGACGCTGATGAATATTTTTAAGCAGAAGTCATCTCATTCGTCACACATGGGGGCGTCTACAGTTGAGGACTCGACTGCAACATTGCTCGTCTGGTTTCACTACAAAACAACATTTCAGCGCCCCAATGCTGATCTCCAATCAGTTTTCCATCTCTCCTTCCAGCGTTCCTTTCCTTTCCTTCATCCCTGCCATCATAACTTGTCTTCATGCGCATCTTGACCTGCTGGAGGCACGGAGCATCAAATCAGAAACATCGGCCATTCCCCCCCCGCATCATGTCAGAGTTCTTCCTCGTGTTTCCAATTAGCGCTTTTAACCGTCTTGATCCAGTATTTGTCACATCCCTGTTTGTCGCCTCCCGAACTAAACTGTTAGGTCATCTCTAATCATTGTGTCGGTCTCATCTAACCTTCCTTATTCATGTGAAGGTGTCCGTTTGCATGCTGGTCTCATGTACCGCTTCATCTCTTCCTCAATCTTTCCCCTGAATCTTCCCGTCGTGTTTCCCTCCTCGACCACCCACCCTCATCCATAGAGAGGAAGAATGTGGAATAGAGGAGAAAGAGGAGGAGGAAGAGGAAGAAGAGACCCCTGTGACTGAATCTGATTCGGATGAGAAGGAGGGGGCTAATCAGACCACCTCCAGGTATTTTAGGTCTCGGTGGTGACATGGAAGTGAAAAGTAGCGCTGCTTTCGTGTGTCTTGGTGTTTTGTGTAGGGAAGCAGTGGTAAATGTGTGTGTTTTGTCTTAGATGCGCAGTTAGTTTGAGCTAATTGTGACCCAACAAGGTGTCAACGTATTAATAAGAAGCCTTAAAATATCTTAAAATATGTCAATCAGAGGAATTACATTTTGTCTTGAGAGAAGTATTTAATCTTGTATAAGTAGCTCTTTTTGTTTAAGTAGTGTGCAGACATCTTCATTGCGTTCTGTGACTCAAGACGGTTGAGGCTACCGCTAAGTAGCTGCGAATGTTCTTTTGCTAGCTAGCCTTTTCTGCGTCTATTTTATGATTAAGTGCAGATTTTTCACCAACGACGTTCCACTGGCTCACTTCTTTTGCTAACCCGTATGAGGCTTGGTGCTTTTAACCGTCTTGATCCGACATGACGGTTAAAAACTTATGACAAGTTTTAAGCTTGTCATAAGCCAAGCTAAGAAGTGTTCAGTTTGGCATATAGCTCTCTATAAAGCCACATACAGAGAGCCATATGCAGTGTGGGAAACACACAGAGCTGCAACAAACCCCAGAAATGTCTCCGTTTTTGCCAGGCTTGATTGTCACACACCAGGATTCCCTGTCCATCCTCTGCGTTTACAGTTTTTTCAGTCTTAAATTCATTCAAGGTGGCATTAAAAGGTCTTAAATTTGACTAGTTGAAACCTGCAGATACCCTGCCCATGTTTGTTGTGGTTTTGTTAACAGCCTCTCTCCAGGTATGCTTTCTGAAACCTTCAATCTGATCCTCTGTTCTCAGGGCCGCGTGCCCTACGTCCACCGTCCTCCACAGGACCACCCTTCAGTCCATCACCATCTCCTCCAGAAAGGGAACTAAAACGGACAATGAGCAGAAGACTCAGGCAGAAATGCCCCCAGCGTCTACGTCGTCCCCTTCTACCCCGACGCCCCCTCCTCCAGAGTGTGGCAGTAGTCTCGGCCCCCAGTCCCAGCCCTCCCTACTGGCCACCCTGCTGGCCAGGAAGCGCTCTACAGTCACTGTCCCCGCCACCAAGGAAGTCAGCCCTCCGCTGCGCGGCAGCTCCCGCCTGTCCCCCGACCGCGTCCCCTACCTGCCCCACTCGCCCTTCCACCTCTTCTCGTACGACCTGGACGACGAGCCGGCGCCGTCGGCTCAGGCTAAACGCAGCGAGGAGTCGCCTAAAACAACAACTCCTCCCAGGTCAGACGGAGAGCAGAACGTCTTCTTCTTCTTGTTCTTCTTCTCATGGCTACCAGGAGATGTTTCTTCATTTTTTATTTCTACTTTTTATTTGTTTTGCACCCACTTTCTGTTTCTTGCTTTTATTTTTCTTGCACCGACTTTGGATTTCTTTCGGCACCACTTTTCTTGCTCACCGACTTGTTTTCGTTTCACTTCCTTCCCCGTCACACGCTTTGCACCTTGAGTCCATCGCTGCTTTCGCTTCCCTCTCTCCTCTCTTCACTTAGCTGCTCTCAGTCTTCATCAGCTCTCCTGCTGAGTCGGTAATCTGCACTTGTTGGGAGATTTCACAGTTCCAATCTGTTCCTCTGTTTTTCAGTGCAAGCACCGTAGAGCATCCACTGATCCCTTCTGATCCTCTCCGTCTTTAAATCTCACTCCCTTTCCCCTCAGTTTCTTACCTTTTAGCAACGCTTTTTCTTTTCTTTCTGTTTCCATGCTTTGCTTTAGTACTTTCCTTTATTTTGTGTTTTCACTCAACCACTTCCATGTAGCTTGTGAGGAATATGGGTCACTTAGTTGACTCTGTTAGTGAGTACATTCATTGTGTTCACCTCTGTTTCTGAAACAATGTGCCTGAATTTGTTTACATTCTTTCATTCTTTCTTGCTATAAAAAATTATTTTATTCACATCCACTTGCAAAAGTATTCACAGCCCTTTAGTATTTCTTCCCCAATTTTTGGAAGTTTTCTACCAGGTTTTTTCTACATTTAGCTACTTTTAGTTTCCTCAAACCTACTCATAAAAAGCACACCATGATGCCACACCACCATATGTCGCCGTCACCATGGTAACACGTGACGTTCAGGGTTTCCATCATACAGAGTTCTGCAAGTCAGGTAAAAATTTCAGTTTTCGTCTCGTCGGATCAGGACAGATTGGAAAGGTTTTCACAAAACGCCTGTTTTTTTTACAAGATGCTACTTAAAAACTGATTGTTTGGGTTGCTTTTTTTCTTTTAGAGTTTTCAGAGTAATGAGTCATTGTAACAAAAAAAATATATAAAAAAATCACACCAAAATACCTAATAAGATGAGGAAAAGTTCAGGAGGTATGAACATGTTTTTTGTTTTTGTTTTTTTCTTTTTAGGCGTTATGTCATCACTTTCATTTTGGCAGCAAAGTTTTACATTTAAAGCCAGAAACTGTTTTATAATCGCACAAACGCTTCAGTTGTGAGTAATTAGGGTCACCCTGGTGTTGCGTAAGAGGGGTTCTGATCGGGGCTCATGCCTGAGTGTCAGGTGACCAGGCGACTAATGACTTCCTTCAGTGTTGCCATTTTTTTTCTGACAGTTTTTTTTTTTTTGTTTCTTTTAGGAACGGAGTCGCGTCCTACACCTCCCTCAGCACCCCGAGTACACCCACAACCTCGAGGTGAGGGGGCAACGTCAGCATTTACCCCAACACTTCCTGATTAAAAAAAAAACACCAACGTTTGTAATAAACATATAGACGTCCTCATGACTGCCTGTTTGTTGTTAGGGTGGCATTAGGGGGACTGCTGTCGTCGTCCTACCGACAGCACCAGGAGTCTCTGGCGGCTGAGCGAGAGCGCCGCCGTGTGGAGAGGGAGGAGAGGCTGCAGAGGATAGAGCGAGAGGAGAGGAACAAGCACAGGTGAGGATTCAACGTTTGCTTTGTTTTAAAGTGGAGCTTCGGAAAGTTTCAGTAAAGCAAAGAAAACAGTGAGGAAGCGGAAGCAGCAGAACCCAGAGATGTAGCGTTTTTATTCAAAGACATGAGTAATTTGCAATTGTTACAATAATATAATTTAATGCTACAGTAAAGTTATCCATTGCATACGTGTATAATTGTTCAGATTGACTCAATGTAGGTTTGGTTTTCAAGGTGTGAGTTAAAAATAAAGAAATCTAACAAACTGGCTTCACCATGAGACAGATAGGAATTTACTTCTTTACGTGGTTTTTCTTTACCACGCTGGTGGGACTCTGCATGATGTTTATCTTTATCAATTCTCTGTTTCTGTGTGTGTGTGTGTGTGTCCCAGCCGCGACTATGTGGATAAGATGGAAGAGGCCCGGCTCGCGCGGGAGGAGCGGTAAGTTCTCCCACTAAATCAAAACATCATCTGACCCCGCTGGGGCGAAGCTCTCAAAGGCCGGTCTTAGGGAATCTCAGTAGTGGCGTAATTGTTCTCAGGTTAAATCGCTGCCCTCAGCTGCCACAGCCTCACAGTGCGATGTGTGTGTGTGTGTGAAGTTCGGCTGTTTTCTCCATCCTCCTCCCCGTTTGGGAGTTGATTGTTTTAGCTGCGCGTCTCCAGACAAACCGATTCGGAGATCTCCGCGCTGAATCCTCGCACCGATCCTCTCCTTACACGCAGGAAGAATTTTCACGAGGCCTGTAAAAATCTGTGTTTGTGTGCAGATGGGAATCGCAGGAAGCGAGGGACTCGGGTCATGCCAGTCATTCTCAGTGTGGCCTTTTTTATTTGTAAGCCAGCTGTTTAAAAGCTACATCCAGAGTTTCTCTGTTGCTCTCGGTTAAGAGAGCCCAGTTTCTGAAAAGATGACCCGTTAGCCGCGGTGTGTAGTATTTACGACGCATTTGGGTGTCGTGCTTATCGGGCTAGCACACATTTTTGTGTCCTCCCCACCTAATGTCCCTGTGGTATCCATTTACTTGACAAACAGCACAGAAACATCTGGTCCAAAAGGAAGAGTTGGAGCTTTAACTCCAGATAACAAAACAGATCGTTTGACAGCCTGCTCTCTCTGTGGGCCGCACTTTGCAACAAGTCATTTTTCACACTGCTGAAGGAGTTTAAAAACATTAAATATTTAAACCTATTAAAGTTTAATCAGTTACAGTAAGCCTACTAATGTTACAAGTGTTACTATCACCAAGCTCAAAGCTCTTCAGACAAACAAGATGTTTCATTGTTCTTAATCTTGGAAATGTTTATTTATATATAGATTTATATATATATTTATATATATATATATAGAACATGTAAAATGTCAGAGAACAAAAATTTGCATAGCAATTAAATAAAAACAAAACTTAGTCAAATTATTGGGAAAAACCCCAAGGAAATAAATGAAGGAAACAAAGATCCAACAAAGAATAACAAAGAATAAGGAAAATAAAAGAATAATAACAGCAAAGAAATAAAACAGAAAGGGGAGAAGTGAAGAATTTAGGAAAGCGGTGAAAATGAAAGGAATCGGTGAAAGTTGGGAAGTGAACATGGAAGGAAGAAAAATACGACTGAAGGAGAAAATGACAAGAGGATGTGTGGAAGAAGGAAGGATGGAAATAAGAAAAGAAGGGGAATGCAGAAAGAAGAAACGGTTAAATAAATGATGAGGAAAAAGAAAAGGAGGGCAGTGATGGAGACTGAAATAAAGAAAAGAGGAAAGTAAGAAAAAAAGATTAAAACAAGAAGAAAGGATCAAAAGAGGTATGGGTGTGTACAAAATATGAACAATAAAACTGAAAATAATTTCCTGAAACCTTTGTGTTCTGGTTTTTGCACTAAAGCTGACCTGTAAAACCCTTAAATCCAATTTAATCCTATTCCATGAAGCTTTATATTAATTATGTAATGTATATATTCTAATAAGATGCAACAGCAAACATTTTAAAACATAGATTAGACATTTACAAAGTTTGCATTTAATGCAGTGAATGTGTATAAAAATAAACTGCATCTCCAGGTTTTAGATAAACTACTGAAAACTAACTGATTAGACAACTGGTTAGCTGGCACATCACACTTTTTCCCTCTTGAGGGATTAGTGAATATGCAAATGCTCTCCAGCTCTTCCCTCTGCAGCTTGTTGCTTATTCCCAGGATCATCCAGAACACAGAGCGCGCCCTGCGCCGGGAGATTACACCCGGCTGGGGTCACATGTTAGGGGTTTTTATTCACAGTGAAGTGACGACTTCTCAACCCGTCACTTGGTGTTTGGTTTTCTGCAACACACACACACACACACACACGCACGCACGCACGCACGCACGCACACAGTGGTGCGGCTCTGACACACACTGAGCTAAAAGCTCACCATTTATAAATGCAGAGTTAGTCTGAAAAGCATTGAGGAGTGAAAGAGAACCAGACAGACAGGAACAAAGTACTCACAAAGAGTCTGAAACTCATCTGAATTTAAACTAGTGGGCAAAAGCTGTTTTATAGTTAGCTACATTAGCTACATAGCCTATATGATAGCATTCTGGGATCAGTTAGCTACAGACGGACAATGATTGACCTTTATTTGTATGTTGGTTACATATTAAAGGGACTGTTCATGTTTTTGATGTGAGGTTTTAGGAAGTTTTTATTAGCAATAACCTAGTTACCTGTAATAGACAGGTGTTACATCATGGTGAGCTTATTTAAAATGCGAGAAAATGTAAAAGCAAAATGCTCAATGAGCTGGAAGGCTAACAGCTACTCAGACGGTGGCCTCTCTTTCTTCCTAACCAAGTCTGGTTAGCTAAAACTCATGAGTTTGCTCTAAGTCCATAAAATCACAGACAATTGTGAGGTTAGTGTGCTTTTTCAGGTCTCGTCGTCAATCAGGCAGACTGATACAAAGATTAGCCTCAGCTAATATCATTTTGCTTAAGAAAATAGACCAAATTAGCGTCAAACCTCACAAGATCTCTTGCGAAAGTTTGTGTTGTTTTAGTTGCCTATAACCAGTTTTAAAGGGAAGAAAGGGAGATCGTCAGGCTAACTCTTCATCTTCCACCACTCCCTATAATTCTACCATCCAAAATTTTCTCCACCGTCCAATCTCAATGCTAGCTGTTTTCTCAACTGAGCAGCAACTCTTCCAGATAACATAGATTATGTATTTCACATAAATTTCTGTGAAAAGAAAGGTTCACAGATCATTACCTAGCTTTGTAAGTGAGACTGGTCTTATCGCTATCTTACCAATCGGTCTAAAGAAAGTTTTCCCTACTCTTCGCTTTCAGCTATTAGATGTTTGATGGTTTTCTTGCATGTTCAGTCCATTTCAAAGCAACCCCAAGAAACTCGAGGGGATCTGAACGTGAGTTTTGATTCAGCACAGTCCAGCTTTATTGTTTTTTTTTTTTTTTTTGGTCTCACATTTTACACAAACACCTTCTGTTTCATAGTTAAAGTCATGGTGTTAGCATGCAGGTGCTAGCAAAGCATTCTGAAACCCGACGATTCAATCTTTATGCCTCACAGTTTGTTTGATGATTGTCTCTTTTTGGAATATTTGATGTCATTTCTGGTCTCTGAATTGCAGATGTTGAGATTCATTAGTACAAAAAATGAAATACATAAATAGAAAAACATTCTTCCAGAAGTCCTGGTCTCGGTCCACATTCTTCCTGGTGAACTTTAATGTTTTTACACAGCAAAGCCTTGTACACTTCCCACTGAAGTAAAACTTGTGTGGTTTATTTCAGACTATACAAATTGTGTACAGTCACATCACCACTGGAGCCTGATGTAGATCCCATGTTGACATTTTAGGGGTTTTTGGAGACCTCTTTTAGCATCTTGTGGTCCGCTTTCAGGGCGAACTTGCCAATGTTGCTGGGTATTGGCCCGTTGCCAGTTGTCTCGAATGCTCTCTGCTTCTAGACTAATTATTTTGAGACCTCTTTAAATACTTTACCAGACTCATAAGCTGCTACGGTCTTCTCTGTTTAGCTCTTTAGGTCTTACTTTGGTGTTTCCTCTTACTTTAACACACCAATATAAACTAAATGTTGGTGGCTTAAACAGGGCAAACATCCCTTAAAATCCCAGATGATGTTCTCGTAATTCTTCACTAACATTTAAAGAAAACTGTGTTGGGATCAGTCTCAATTGTTTTTTTTTTTATGCTGGAATGTAGCTCTAAGTAAATTATAGATAAGTTGTCTTATTTGTGGTGATGATTTTGGTTGCGTTTGTTGTCGTTTTGGTGCATCCTTAGTAAACATGAGCAGATTATACAACAGTGTATGCTTTAATTGGTCAAGAACAGTTCTGCAGAAACGTACAATGCTCTGTTTTCAAAGAGGGATTAACTCACAATCAGGTCTCACAGCAGGAGAGGTGTGTTTGCAAACTCCCATTCAGTGCTTGTGTGTGTGTTTGCGTGTGTGTTTGCGTGTGTGTGTGTGTGTGTATACATACAGTACGTTGAAGCCAACTATACACACTTGGCTCACACTAACTTCGGTTCACGCCTAATCACATGCAGATAGGGGACCCAACACACACAAGAGCATTCGTGTCTGGTTTCTTCAGACATCAGAAGTGTCCTGATGCTAATGAAGTCTGAACAGAAGCTGCACACATTCACAGCGTGGTGGGAAAGAGGAGGGGTTAGAGAAAGAAGAAAGACACTGAGAGAGAAAGAGAGAGAGAGGGTTGACTCAGTGCCCTAAATTTCCGTGAGGACCAGCAGGTTGAACAGGGAAGTTTAGCGGTCGGAGAAAGGGTGGAAGTGAAGAAGGAGAAGGACAGAGACGTGGAGAAGGACGTAAGGAAGGGATCTGCAACAGGTCTGGCCTTTCTTCAACTCTTTTTTTTTTGTTCTCTCCTCTCTCTCCCTTTCTTCCAAATCTTTAAGGCTGACAGGATTGATGCTGAAAGATTAGCAGATGAACCTGAACATGGGGAGGCAGAGGAGTTACTTGAAATGTCGTGTTGACAGCAGTAGAAGAGAACATGAGCTCCATTGACTCGCCGTTGCATCGCTTATAATCGATATACCGTCGTTGGTCGAGATTCTTAAACAAGTGGTTTCGCTTCAGCAGACATCAGCGACTCATCTTTCGCTCTCCTTCAGGTATAAGAACGTAGAACGTCTGGCGGCGGAGGAGTACGAGAGGGACCGCGTCCGGGTGTCGAGGACTCGGCCTGACCTCAGCCTGCCCTTTGAACCCTCGGAGGCCTGGCCCTCGTCATCACGCAGCAGCACGCCATCATCCTTTGCCTCCCAGGAGGAAGGAGAAGCTGATCTTGAACCTGAGACGCCGAGCACCGCCTGCACCCCCTCTGAGCCTGGTAGGAGGACAGAATCACCTGGTGTTTCTGTTTCTGAAAAGTCATCGGTGATGCAAGATTTGCTAAAATGTCCAGTCTTGGTCTCAATAGGGCTAGCTACAAGCCCAAAGGTCGACCTTGTTTTGTATTTTATTAAATCTATGTACTTGCCATTCTTTCAGTGAGACCCCACTTGCTGCTGTAAAGAAACCAAACATTTCTTGGACAACTAAAAAACAAAAGACAAATTTGGTGATTTTGAAAATATTTCCGCTCAAGAAAAACATGAACAGTCACATTGCAAAAACTAAGAACATCCATCAATCTTAATAATGTATTAGGTTAATTTACTACTAAAGTTGGCAAATCTGGCATGTCTGTTAAACCTGCTAGCCTTACAAACAAGCTAGTATCAGCTACTTGCTTTTCATGAAAAAAAAAAAGGATTCTGAAATTGTGGCTTTTATGTTGTGATAATTTAACAGTTCAGTTTTATCATGCTGTTTTGAATCAATCCTTTTTTGGGGGAGATAAATGGTTGAAAGACTTAAATGACTCATTTTTGTAGGCATGACAACCTTCTGTAAAGCTGGACTACAGTTTATCTGTGGTGAGCAAATTCATAAATTCTAGACAAGATGGGGGGCAATATCTAGCTAACATAGGTTTGTGGCCCATGTGGACTTTTCTCAGTCTTGTCTCGAAGTGGACCCACTTGGGTTGACTAAATAACTCCCATGGGGTCGACAATGTTGGGCTTCCTCCACAGGCAGTCAGTTGTCAGGGTCTCAGATGGGTAATGAACAAAACGTTAAAAATCCATATCGTGCTACACGTTTTACTCATTGTTGCCTTGCATTCAGGCTACATAAGCAGTTAGGATGCTATTGTTAGGTAACCCTTATACAGTCCTATTTGAAGCTAATGTTTTTAGGTCATTCATTATATCTTTGAGCCCCACATGTAAAAAACAAAAAAAGGTTGGTAGCAGGTAACAGCATGTGAGACTAAAACTAGCTAACTTTAAGCTAGCCTGGTCATGCTATAAAAGGTAGCACACAATGTTTGTTGTCACACGGTGACATGTTGAGTTGTAGTGTTTGTAGGATTTAGAGAGTTAACTTGTTGTCATTAAGTAAGACCCCAGATATTTCGCAGTGGATCTCCGAACATCAACGTTAATGTTGGCTGACTAGCATCTAAAACTAGCGAATTTTGGCTCATTTTAACACGGCATTGTATATCTTTGTTTGTGTTAGCAGGTTCTTGAGTCTGAATGAAAACCAGAAGGTCATCTGTTCAACTCCCAAGCATCTGTTTTGCCCCTTAGGAGTAAAACGAAAACTGCTTCACTTTACCGTTTCAATTAGCATACAACTATGTGCAGTGGAAGGGAAAAAAGAAGGCAGATTGTGGACGCAGTAAGTGAAAGGAGGTTTGCAGAGACAGGGAGGATGTGAGTGCAAGGGTCAGATTGGTTTTTGAAAGAAGCTTTTGACAGAGTGATCCCCAAACATCTCATGCAAGAAAAAAAAAAAAAAACAGCCTTGTTTTGGAGCACAAGCGAAGCCATGGGCCGAGGCACTGTAGCTCACAGAGGCGAGCGTCTGCGGCGTGTTTTTCTAGACCCTACCTGCATCACAGCGCGGACTGTGCTGCTGATTTACGTGTGTGTACCGTGTACACGGGCGGGATTTGATGTAAACAGGAACTTAATTCCTCGTTTCCTGCTCATATCGAGCTCCTCCAACAGCCCGGCTTTGTGCATCGCCCGTATTGTTTACATTGCGGCACGGCTGTGTGTTTTTATTTTTCTTGCCGGAAAATAGTTCAATTCCATCCAGAACTGGCTCTAAATCAAAGGCCAGTGTTTTGCCAGATATAAATAGCACGTCGCTACAAATAATTCAGGTCTATAAAACTCTTATTCAAGGTGAACGAAATTCTAGTGTGACTGAAAAGTTGCGCTCTCTTGTGACAGAAGAAGCCGACGACTCCAGCCGCAGCGTAGAAGCGGAAGAGAAGCAGGCAGGAGCTGAAGCAGGGGAAGTGGAAGAGCAGAAGGAAGTGGAGGACGAAGAAGTGCAGGAGGAAGTGGCGGCGGACAAGGAGGAGGACGTGAAGGAGCCTGAGCAGGAAGCGGAGAAGCACAGAGAGGAGGAGGCGGAGGAGGACAGCGGCATCCTTAGTGACAAGGAGCGACAGAATGAGGAGGTAAACGAGAAGGACAACTGCTCGGCCTCCAGCATCTCCTCCGCCAGCAGCACCTTGGAGAGAGAGGAGAGGGTTAGCACGGAGAATGGTGGGTGTCCTCTAAAGGAAAATCATCAAAGTACTCCTTTTTGTGGCTTTATTTTTCGGGAATTTCAAAATAACTTTGGGATTACCACTTTACCTTTTTTCTCCCCCAGGCTTTAAAGAGACAGAAGTGAACGAAAATTGCAACAAGCTCCTCGATAGCAAACTCTTCATGCTGGACATGCTGTACTCCCAGAGCTCAAAGCCCAGCGCCGAGGAGGAGGAAGAGGAGGACGCGGAGAAAGCGAAGGAGAAGGAGAAGGGAGAGGGGGAGGAGGAGGACAGGGAGACGCATCAGGAGGCGAGCCTGGATAGCAGCAACAAGGAGGACAAGTTGGAGCATCGACGGGGTATCCGTCCGATCGCCGAGCGCTTCGGTGACCTGGTCAAAGATCTTGGCTCGTCCCACTCCCACCTGGACGCCCCGGCCAACGAGCCACCTCCTCCACCTCCGCCCCCTCCCAAAAAGGAGTCGGACACCATCTGGGACCAGCTCCTGGCCAGCCCCCGAGAGCTACGCATCAGGGACATCAGCTTCACCGACCTGACGGACGACGATGACAAGGACATCCTGGACGCCGTTCTGATGGGAGGGTGCGGCGACCTCCCGCCTCCGCCGCCTCCTCCGCCATTCATCCCGCGGCTTCCTCCGCCGCCCCCCATTCTAGGCTGCTGCCCTCCACCGCCTCCCTTGATCGGCGTCTTGAGGCCTCCGCCGCCTCCGTCCTTCAGCGGTCCGGCCACGGCGCCTCCTCCCTCCGAGCCGCCTCTCTTCAACAAGAAGAAGAAGACAATTAGGCTCTTCTGGAGCGAGGTGAGTCAGGAGCAGTACTAACCTGCTGATACTGATTTTAGCCACTTATGATTTTCCATTTTGGAGTTTGCATTAATGGCTTTCTACAATGCATGTTTTTTATGTTGGCCTTCCTGCCCTGAACTGATAGGAGCCGAATCGTCGTGAAAAGGCAATTTGGTTGATAATGTGAAACAAAGAGAAAATGATCATCCAAATTTTGGATGGTTAGCTTTAGTGTAGTCATATTAACGAGTATACCATAGATACTCTCTAGACATGCTTTTATTTCTCAAGCTTCCCGCTGTTAGCTAAAGTCTTTACTCCCTGTTTATAAGTGGAGACCTGGGGCGGCACCGTGTACGCTGATCCTATTGGTCCTCGATGTTTATGGTTTGAGCTTGGGACCTTTCCTTCATGTCTTCTCCCCTTCTCTCTCTGTCAATTTCCTGTCTGAATTCTGGAAATAAAGGCCACTAGTGCCACAAAAACGTAAAAAATACAAACCGAAGTGAACAGCAAACACAACTCTGAAAATGCGGAAAAAACAACTTCTTCCATCTTTTGTCCTTCCTCTGACTTCATCTCCTTGCACCTCACTGATACTCGGACGTCTTTGCTCAGTAACAACTTCCACACTTAGGAAGTTTGTCAGCACAGCCTGTTAACTCTGATCTACTGAATTTCTTTTTCCTGAGTCGCCCATCGCCAGTCGTCTTCTCAGTGCTCAAGTAGCTTTATTGAGTTAGTGAAAAGAGTTTGGACCCAGACTAGTCGTCGTATGATCAAAGTGATTTTGTTTGTTTAGCCACTTAATCCTCAGGCAATTACTCTTTGAAAACAATCTGAGTCAATCTGTTGACTGTTTGTCCTCAGGTGCGTCCGACAGACGGCCAGTACCAGGACCACAAGTGGAGCGGAGACTCCTTCTGGTCCAAAGTGGAACCTGTCAAGTTGGATACAGCCAAACTGGAACACCTGTTTGAGACCAAATCAAAGGAAATACCAGTGACAAAGGTAAAGAGACAAAATCATGAGGGATATTCATGATTATGAGTGTCCCCTCCATCCCTGTCCAGCTTCGTGCTGTTAGCTAAAGTCTTTACTCCATGTTTAAAAGTAGAGACCAGGGGAAGCACCATGTGCGCTGATGCTGCTGGTCCTCGATGTTTCTGGTTTGAACTTGGTCAGACCATAAACACACGATATTTAACATCATGTGATGATAACAAATCATCACATGATGTGGCCTTTGCTCTATATGTTTTACCTACAGACAGTTTCCTGCTTATTTAAAGGAAATTCCCATAATATGTTGTCAACCAAGTCTGCAGAATCCTGTTACTTTCTCCTTAAAGTAATTCAGGGATGGTGAAGCAGAGAAAAATGGAAGAAATGCAGGAAAGCTTTTGAAAATCATCGTTAAAATCCAAACTAAAATCTTGAGATTTCATCTCCACTTTATGTTTAAAGAACCACATCGCAGCACCAACCTAACTTTAGCTATCACTGTTTAAGAGGAATGATCTTCAATTGTCCATTCAGGATATTTTTGTTTATAAATTTCCTGATTTATTTTATTTTGAGTTTATTATTTATACATTTGTTTTTATCCAAATTCTCCCTCTGATTTCTCGAATGCTTCAATCTTCTAGGGTTAAATGAGGATGTGGGTTTTTGATCCCGATCAAACAGGGGAGGTTTGATCCCTCTGTAATTTTCATAAAGCCTTTAAATAAGAACCATGCGAGGCTCAAAGGTAGAGAGCAGAGGCCGGGACTCTCACTCTTTGAACTGCTGAGCCTTCGCTTCAGAACCTGCAATTTACGCCGAAGCCCGATCGGTTGGCGGCTCTGCATGGCTCAGATCTACGATGTGACAGGAGGCGTGACGGCGGTTAGCAGCGGTTAGCAGCGGTTAGCAGCGGTTAGCACTTCTACTGTTGCACTTCAACACAGAGTGTGTAAAAGGATAACAGGTAAATTATCAAAGAAATGTTGCTATTCCCTGAAATAAAACTATTTCCACACATTAAGCACATTGCAGGTCAGAGGTTTATGTACATCTTCATAATCATGACTGCCATTTTAATTTAAAGTGTATTTTTTTTTGAGGAATTAAAAAGATCCAACAAACAACAATTATGTGCAAAATTACTTAGGTTTTTTGCCGATTTTCTCTAATCTGAACAAGGTTTAAATTATATAGAAATATGAAGTGTGTGTACATGTGTAAAGCATACACAACGTCCTGATATAATTCTGGCTGGATAATTGACTTCTTTTCTTGACATAGGCAGAATGGTAGAGTTCATTTAAATTAGATTAGTTCATTTAAACTAAATTAGTTTTCTGCCAAAAAAAGAAATGGTTTGTAATACAAACGTAAAAAAGCAACTTCTATCATTTTTTGTGTGTGTGTTTTTCTTTTATTATACAACTAACACTAAATATACAAGCATATATTTTGGTACCTTCTTTTGTTCTGTCTTTCCTCCTCATAAAGTTGGAACTTTTTGGTTTAAGAAAATGGTTTTATGGTCTTCTCATAAAAGTTTTAAAATGCTTTTCGTTCCAGAACCTAGAATTGGATAATCCGTTTAGCTCTTTAATTAAACAGTGAAACATAAATAATTGAAGCAGTTGGTGTTCATAAAACTTGAGTCACTTTCTTTTTTCCAAAGGTCACTTAGAGTTTACAGCTCCAGACGTTTCTCTGAATTGTCTCTTTAGAATGTCAAATTGCTGACCTCCGGTTCAGCCTGATCTTCACCTCTGACGAAGTGAAGTTACTTAGGATGTTCAGGAGCATCTCGAGAAGATTTAAGTCGCCGTGAAGTGGAAACTCTTGGGCCACCGTTGCCTCTGTCCACAGCGATGTTTCACAAGAGTCTTGACGACCAAGACTGATGTGGCTTCAAGGTCAAATGAAACGAGCAGCTGCCCACATGGACAAGTCGAAAACCTTCTGGAAGATAAAACAGAACAGCTTTTCCACAGAAACAAAATGATGGTTTGCGTCAGTCGAGGTCAGGTTTTCACCCTAACGAACATCATAGCAGCGCGA
This sequence comes from Poecilia latipinna, assembly GCF_001443285.1. Lineage (NCBI taxonomy): Eukaryota > Metazoa > Chordata > Actinopteri > Cyprinodontiformes > Poeciliidae > Poecilia > Poecilia latipinna. The sequence continues at coordinate 238,355 of NW_015113596.1, read as the reverse complement.
AGGCATAGTGATGGATGACGGCCTGTTTCGCCATAAGTGATATTGGTGAAACAGGGCTGAATATTGATTTTTTTTTTCATGGTTGTTCCTAGAAAGTTAGATCTGTTGATAAAAATTCACCAGTGTGTATATATATATATATATATATATATATATATATATATATATATATATATATATATATATATACATATATATGAACACATTTTTCCAGTTTCAATAGGAAGAGTGGTCAAACATCCATCCAGAGTTGCGACAGGTACATGTTGATGACCACAAAAAGCATGTAGTTTTTTTTTTTTTTAGCATGTAACCAGATGTATTTTGACCTCATGTGGATGAGAGAAAATCCAATATCAAAGCAGACTTTTGATTCAAGTTCTGGTTCTTATAGTTATCTGTAGTTTGTTGCATCATGATGCCACCCTGAAAAAAGAATGCATTAAAGATATAGTTAAAAGCGCTCATGCTCATGAGTGTAAATAGATTTCCTACCAACATGTTAATTACTGTACCATAAAACCCTGTAAAGTAGAGCTGCAAGTGTAAGTGAACTGGTGTCTTTGTCGTAGCGACTATAAGATCCTGGCAGCTACTCTGTTACACTTTTATAAGGTAATATTGTATGACTTCATCCCTTTCAGAGCTTTGAATCACCTCCAGCACTGTAAAGGTCATATATGGTCATGCAGCGGCGTAAAACGGTGCCTATAAATTGATGCAAACACTCTCGTAAACCTAAACGTGCGTGGTATTTCCTGCTTCCAGTCCCCATGCAGCCCCCACAGCTGCAGTCGAGTGAAAAGTTGTCGAATCCTCACGGGCCTGTAAAGTGGACCACAGTGAAAGAGGAAACGGGACCAGATGGGGACGGGATGTGGAGGCTGACCCTTTTCTCCATCTTCCCTTTGTCTCAGAAAACGGCGGCGGACGGCAAGCGCCAGGAGATCATCGTCTTGGATTCGAAGAGGAGCAACGCCATCAACATCGGCCTGACGGTCCTGCCTCCGCCGCGCACCATCAAGACGGCCATCTTGAACTTTGACGAGTACGCGCTCAACAAGGAAGGCATAGAGGTGAGAACCTTGGGTGATTTTTATTTTTTTTTAAAAAGAAGATGCGTGCACACATCCACTCATGTGTCGCTGTCCCGTTCCACAGAAACTCCTGACGATGATCCCGACTGAGGAGGAGAAGCAGAAGATCCAGGAAGCCCAGCTGGCCAATCCGGACGTCCCGCTGGGCTCAGCGGAGCAGTTCCTCCTCACACTGTCCTCCATCAGCGAGCTCTCCGCCAGACTCCATCTCTGGGCCTTCAAGATGGACTACGAAGCAACGGAGAAGGTCAGTCTGAAGTTGAAGTTCTTCAGGTTTTCTCATTTCGGTGATTCGCACTGCAAAAACACAAACTCTTAACAAGCAATTTTGGTCTAGTTTGTAGTTTTAGTATCTCAAGTGAATAAGACAAAACAGACTTACAAGTGACTTTTCATCAAAATAAAGGAGCTTGTTTTAACTAAACAATTCCTTAATACTGATGAAAAAGTACTTGCTCTGTTGGCAGACTATTTCATTTACAGCATGGGAGAAATGTCAAGAATGTTTTCAACAATATTAAGGAGTTATTTACTTAAAACAAGCTCCTATATCTTGCTTAAAAGTTACTTGTAAGCTAGTTTTCAAGTGTACTAAGATATTTCCACTAAACCAAAATTACTTGGTAAGACTTTGTAACTTTGCAGTGAGAGTCGATATGCGTCTTTGCAAACAAACAATAATTTGTTTGATCATGTCTATCTCGTACTCGATCGCTAAACGCTGAGACACACTCTACCGCCTTTCCTGCTCATGTACGGAAGCCCAAGAAGGCCAAAAAAGGCATGAAATTTCATGATGCGATTGCAACATCCTGGAGGGACTGCAAGTACACCACAAACACAATGTATTTTAAAAGGATTTTATGCGAAAGAGCAACTTTTTACACCAAACACGGAGAAGTAGGGTTTCAGTTTTTAAGCGCCTCTCATCCAAAACAAACTTCCAGGAAACTGAAAAAACAAAAAACAACCAAAAACACTGAGTTTCTTTAAGTCAAGGCTAAAAACCTACCTGATCATAGCTGCCTTTGATTAGAAGTAAGTGGAGCATTGATCAAAAATGTTGATGTGTACTTGCTAGTAATGTAATATGTATTTACTTGTTTCTTAATGCGTGACTGTACGATGCTTTTAGGATGTAAGGCACTTTGAACCGCCTTGTTGCTGAAATGGGCCATACAAATAACCTCAACTTGACTTTACGTACTTCCTAAGTGCAACGGCGAGGACTACTGGTGTCAGATTTTGCTGTACCGTTCACATGTACCTTTCCCACAAGTGCCATCCGGTCCAAGTGTGTTTTTTTTTTTTTTTTTTTTTTTTTAATTGGAAACAAATCGCCAACTTCTCTGGCTGCAGAGGTTTGTGGGAAGGTGCGCAGCATGTGTGCCGTTGTTTGTGCAGGCAGGAAGAAACAACATCCTGCAGAACATCAAAATAGTTACATCATAACAAGATAAGCATGTTTTATTAGCAGCACCCCTGCCTCCGTCGTCATGCGCTCAGTGATTACTCCGGCAAAGAATGCATCCGCGAGGAGAAGTTCAAAGCCGGAGAGCCATGAGAAAGAGACACGCGTAAAGTTTACGGGTTTTCTGCTCCTTTCATCTCGATGCGCACGAGACGCAACCGCGGCTTTTGACGGAGCGGTGCTCACGGCTCGACCCTTCTGGTACGGCGGGGATGGGGGGACTGTTTGCTGCTGAAATGTTCGACATACCGTGCAGGGAAAACAAACACGCTCGCACGGGAGAAGCTGTTGCTTGCTGCCTAGAAAAACTTAGGGTTCAAGCAACCTGGAGTATATTTTACGACAAAGGAGCAACCTTTAAACAACCTCTCCTGACCTTAAGCGAGAGCAGATGATTTGTAGCGGGAGGCGAGGTGCACCTGTTTTTGCCGCAGACTCGTAAAACACATGTTTTTCTGAGAGTTCTGTTTGGGTCCGCTAATGATGTACTGCTCTCCTGACAGGAAGTGGCCGAGCCACTGCAGGATCTAAAGGAGGGGATGGAGCAGCTGGTGAAGAACAAAACTCTCAGATACATCCTCTCTACGCTGCTGTCCATTGGAAATTTCCTCAATGGCGTCAACGTGAGTCATCCGTCGACAAAATATGTTTTTAAAGAGCATATGCTGTATTAATTTGATTTTATTTTTTACATTTATTTTTTACCCGCTTTGAAAGTAACCAAAAAAAAAAAAAAAAATGTGTGACCAGACTACTTCAACATCATTTGTAACGTCATTTATTTGGCTCAGACACTGAGAAAAAGAGCAAGTCACTGATGCAAGTGATTAGCATGGGTAAACACATAGCAGGAAAGTATAATAGCTATCATTTGTGCCTGGAGATACCAAGACATGTTTTGTACTGACAGAAGACGCAGAGTTAAAAACCACAGCTAAATAACGCGCTGACTTACCAGAGAGACGCCCAAATCTTTCATCACACCACAGGAAAAATGTTTAAAAAACAGAGTGACTGCTTTGGGGGGTTAAATAGAAATCCATTATCTTTACTGTCTTGAATCTTATACACTTCTGGATAGACGATCTTTATTAAAATAAGAGTAAGCGCTCACATTATACCAGTTTTGTATGCTTGATAAACAGCCATCCATGCATTCAACATAATTCCTATTCAGAAAAGCTTTCTTTGCAAGAAATACTTGTCACGAAGGTAATTCTGTTTCTGAAAAGCAGAGCTCCAAATCTGTGGGTTTTTTTTATGTCAGTAATGTATTGCTTTAAATTTTACCCATGAGCTTTGACAAAAAAAATAATGAAAATGCCATTTCTTCCAGGGTTATCAGGTTTTTCAGCCAGTTATTTGTTATTTCCCCACTAATGTTTTCAGGCCAAAGGCTTTGAGCTGACATACTTGGAAAAGGTCCCAGAGGTAAAAGACACGGTCCACAAGCAGTCCCTGCTGCACCACGCCTGCTCCGTCGTGGTGGAAAACTTCCCAGAGAGCACCGACCTCTACTCCGAGATCGGAGCCATCACACGTTCCGCAAAGGTGCGCTTCAGAAAACTGACTAGCAAACTGTTTTACATCACAGGAATTACAGGTTCTGGGAATTAAGAAAATAAGTCGAATAAACCAGAGTGTTCCCAAAGTTCAGTCATGTTTGGCGTCCTCGTTGGGCCTGTAAGTAAAGATCCTGCTCGTCCTCTGGCATCCATCAGGTGGACTTCGACCAGCTGCAGGAGAACTTGTGTCAGATGGAACGCCGCTGCAAGGCGTCGTGGGACCACCTCAAGGTGATCGCCAAGCACGAGATGAAGCCCCAGCTGAAGCAGAAGATGTCTGACTTCCTCAAAGACTGCGCTGAAAGAATCATCATCCTCAAGATCGTTCACCGCAGGCTAATCAACAGGTAGCCCCGCATGCCGAGTTTACACTGCAGTGATGGCCACCCACGAAGGTCTGGTCTGTTCAGTAAAGTAAGCTGGAGACAGATGCAGACCGCACTTCTCAGATTTTTATCTAAAAAAAAAATTCTGAACAAATTTGTACTGTGATAGTATTTGTTATTCTCTTTAAATTATTTTGTTATCGATTAATCTATAGGTTTTTTTTTTGATGATTAATCGGCTAATTGGATAAAAATGGCACATCCTACAGATTTTTCATTTTTATTGTTTTGTATAGGGAGTAGGGTTCTTTTCAGTTTTTTGAGTCTGAACACTCCACTAAACAAGTAATTGATTACCAAAATAATTAACAATTGTTTCAATAATTGATTAATCACGACTATTCACGATTAATCACTAGTTTAAATAGGACTTTTTGAGTTTAAATACTCCAGTTAAGGATTAATCAATTGTGATTACTTCAACATTTGATTTAGCTCTAGCTGGTTTAAATAGGAGACTCGTTGTATTTTTCACCTCTGCCTGTT
>NW_015113596.1:222295-233139 GCF_001443285.1 Poecilia latipinna | reverse complement strand
CTTTAAGTCAAGGCTAAAAACCTACCTGATCATAGCTGCCTTTGATTAGAAGTAAGTGGAGCATTGATCAAAAATGTTGATGTGTACTTGCTAGTAATGTAATATGTATTTACTTGTTTCTTAATGCGTGACTGTACGATGCTTTTAGGATGTAAGGCACTTTGAACCGCCTTGTTGCTGAAATGGGCCATACAAATAACCTCAACTTGACTTTACGTACTTCCTAAGTGCAACGGCGAGGACTACTGGTGTCAGATTTTGCTGTACCGTTCACATGTACCTTTCCCACAAGTGCCATCCGGTCCAAGTGTGTTTTTTTTTTTTTTTTTTTTTTTTTAATTGGAAACAAATCGCCAACTTCTCTGGCTGCAGAGGTTTGTGGGAAGGTGCGCAGCATGTGTGCCGTTGTTTGTGCAGGCAGGAAGAAACAACATCCTGCAGAACATCAAAATAGTTACATCATAACAAGATAAGCATGTTTTATTAGCAGCACCCCTGCCTCCGTCGTCATGCGCTCAGTGATTACTCCGGCAAAGAATGCATCCGCGAGGAGAAGTTCAAAGCCGGAGAGCCATGAGAAAGAGACACGCGTAAAGTTTACGGGTTTTCTGCTCCTTTCATCTCGATGCGCACGAGACGCAACCGCGGCTTTTGACGGAGCGGTGCTCACGGCTCGACCCTTCTGGTACGGCGGGGATGGGGGGACTGTTTGCTGCTGAAATGTTCGACATACCGTGCAGGGAAAACAAACACGCTCGCACGGGAGAAGCTGTTGCTTGCTGCCTAGAAAAACTTAGGGTTCAAGCAACCTGGAGTATATTTTACGACAAAGGAGCAACCTTTAAACAACCTCTCCTGACCTTAAGCGAGAGCAGATGATTTGTAGCGGGAGGCGAGGTGCACCTGTTTTTGCCGCAGACTCGTAAAACACATGTTTTTCTGAGAGTTCTGTTTGGGTCCGCTAATGATGTACTGCTCTCCTGACAGGAAGTGGCCGAGCCACTGCAGGATCTAAAGGAGGGGATGGAGCAGCTGGTGAAGAACAAAACTCTCAGATACATCCTCTCTACGCTGCTGTCCATTGGAAATTTCCTCAATGGCGTCAACGTGAGTCATCCGTCGACAAAATATGTTTTTAAAGAGCATATGCTGTATTAATTTGATTTTATTTTTTACATTTATTTTTTACCTGCTGTGAACGTAGCCAAAAAAAAAAAAAAAAATGTGTGACCAGACTACTTCAACATCATTTGTAACGTCATTTATTTGGCTCAGACACTGAGAAAAAGAGCAAGTCACTGATGCAAGTGATTAGCATGGGTAAACACATAGCAGGAAAGTATAATAGCTATCATTTGTGCCTGGAGATACCAAGACATGTTTTGTACTGACAGAAGACGCAGAGTTAAAAACCACAGCTAAATAACGCGCTGACTTACCAGAGAGACGCCCAAATCTTTCATCACACCACAGGAAAAATGTTTAAAAAACAGAGTGACTGCTTTGGGGGGTTAAATAGAAATCCATTATCTTTACTGTCTTGAATCTTATACACTTCTGGATAGACGATCTTTATTAAAATAAGAGTAAGCGCTCACATTATACCAGTTTTGTATGCTTGATAAACAGCCATCCATGCATTCAACATAATTCCTATTCAGAAAAGCTTTCTTTGCAAGAAATACTTGTCACGAAGGTAATTCTGTTTCTGAAAAGCAGAGCTCCAAATCTGTGGGTTTTTTTTATGTCAGTAATGTATTGCTTTAAATTTTACCCATGAGCTTTGACAAAAAAAATAATGAAAATGCCATTTCTTCCAGGGTTATCAGGTTTTTCAGCCAGTTATTTGTTATTTCCCCACTAATGTTTTCAGGCCAAAGGCTTTGAGCTGACATACTTGGAAAAGGTCCCAGAGGTAAAAGACACGGTCCACAAGCAGTCCCTGCTGCACCACGCCTGCTCCGTCGTGGTGGAAAACTTCCCAGAGAGCACCGACCTCTACTCCGAGATCGGAGCCATCACACGTTCCGCAAAGGTGCGCTTCAGAAAACTGACTAGCAAACTGTTTTACATCACAGGAATTACAGGTTCTGGGAATTAAGAAAATAAGTCGAATAAACCAGAGTGTTCCCAAAGTTCAGTCATGTTTGGCGTCCTCGTTGGGCCTGTAAGTAAAGATCCTGCTCGTCCTCTGGCATCCATCAGGTGGACTTCGACCAGCTGCAGGAGAACTTGTGTCAGATGGAACGCCGCTGCAAGGCGTCGTGGGACCACCTCAAGGTGATCGCCAAGCACGAGATGAAGCCCCAGCTGAAGCAGAAGATGTCTGACTTCCTCAAAGACTGCGCTGAAAGAATCATCATCCTCAAGATCGTTCACCGCAGGCTAATCAACAGGTAGCCCCGCATGCCGAGTTTACACTGCAGTGATGGCCACCCACGAAGGTCTGGTCTGTTCAGTAAAGTAAGCTGGAGACAGATGCAGACCGCACTTCTCAGATTTTTATCTAAAAAAAAAATTCTGAACAAATTTGTACTGTGATAGTATTTGTTATTCTCTTTAAATTATTTTGTTATCGATTAATCTATAGGTTTTTTTTTTGATGATTAATCGGCTAATTGGATAAAAATGGCACATCCTACAGATTTTTCATTTTTATTGTTTTGTATAGGGAGTAGGGTTCTTTTCAGTTTTTTGAGTCTGAACACTCCACTAAACAAGTAATTGATTACCAAAATAATTAACAATTGTTTCAATAATTGATTAATCACGACTATTCACGATTAATCACTAGTTTAAATAGGACTTTTTGAGTTTAAATACTCCAGTTAAGGATTAATCAATTGTGATTACTTCAACATTTGATTTAGCTCTAGCTGGTTTAAATAGGAGACTCGTTGTATTTTTCACCTCTGCCTGTTGTAAACTGTTGCCGGGGGTTACGGTCACCTTTCCCTGCTCAGGTTCCACTCCTTCCTGTTGTACCTTGGCCATCCAGCCTACAGCGTGAGGGAGATCAGCGTCAACCGCTTCAGCAAAATCCTCAGCGAGTTCGCTCTGGAGTACAGAACCACCAGGGACCGCGTGCTGCAGCAGAAGCAGAAACGAGCCGACCACCGGGAGCGCAACAAAACCCGGGGCAAGATGATCATGGACATGAGCGCACCTGTGAGCGCCTCACACACACGGACATCCTCAAACACTCCCAGCTCTTTTTTTTTTCTTCTTCTTCTGCTCCCTTTTGAGTTCTGATTTTCACTTTTCTCCCTGCTTCTCTCTGATCTTAAATCCTCCTTCCTCCTGTAGTCTGATGATGAAGAGGAGCGTGAGGTATTGAGACGTGTGCCTGCCCGTGTGCATGCTTGTGTGACATTAACACCCTAACCTTTTCCTCAATCAGTTTTTAAACTCTTTACCTAACATCTGAGTGAAATTTAACTGGTTTCCTTCATGATTTAAATTAGGAAAATACCGATTTCACAAGCAGCCAATTTCTGAACTCTGATCCGGTTCTGAACTTCTGTTCACTGCAGTGCGGTCGCAACGGTTCAAGCTGCAGCAACAATGGCGCCCCCAGTGGGCAGGACAGCGACCAGCCCCAGGGTCTGGGCCACACTGAGGATGCTGCAGAGCACGAGCACATGAAGGCTGTGCTGAGAACAACCCTGACAGGCGGCGACAAAGAGGCCGTCGGAGTGCCGGGACTCAGGACCAGGACCAGATCTCGGCCGGGAAGAGGAGGTGAGTTAATGCTGGAGGTCCGATATAGACACGGTGCAACACCCAAAATCCCGCCCAGAAAAGCTGCTCACCAACGACGGCTACCTCTGTTTTAGCTGTCAAGTTGTCAACATAATGCTCTAAATCAGTGCTTCTCAATTATTTTCTGTTACGCCCCCCACTCCCCACCGTGACTATCCGTCTCTGCATATCAGCTCCTCTGCTATGGTGTGGGGCTTTTTGCATTGCGCAATTTGGTACGCCACCTTATATGATGCTAACCGCGCTCGATGGTTTACTGAAGTACCCTTCACAAAGCGGGATGACTGTTGGCGATATTCAGCACGTTTTCACTGAAAAAACTCTAGCGGCTTATCGGCGTTTAAGTGACGCGCTAATTTATTTGGCTTCATGCTGTCCGCTGCGAGCATTTTTAGACACAGCAAACACACCGGTCTTTCCTCTTCTCCAACTGTAGTGACAGTGAAGCCAAGCGCTAAATACGCTTCGTCGTATTTCCTCGTCTTAGCTTTCGGGTGACTTTCTTTTGTCTCATTATCTTTGTCTCTCTCCGCTTTTCTTTTCATCCCTGTTAAAAACTTTTTCATGTTGGGGGTTGTTATGTTGAATAACGGAGGCTATAGACAGAACGCAGTCGGAGCTTTCTGTTGACTCAACACTGCTAACCAAGGCAAACCTGTTGTCTTGTAAGTCGTAAAATGTTCCACTGTCGCAAACGTGACAGAAGTAACAATGACAGCGCCACTGCCGCCTACTGTAGTGGATGCGCAATTACACTTTATACTAGTACGGCCCAAAAATAAAAGCCTGTTCCCCAGGGTCACACGCGCCCCCCCAGGTATCGCACCACTATTTGAGAACCACTGCTCTAAATCATAACTATATGCCATATATTGAAGAAAAGGGACTATTTGCTATTAATACTACAACAATTAGAAAACAAGGTCCAAGGGTATCACTTTCACAGGTCAGCAAAAGAAAATTAATAATAAAAAAAAAATTGCCAAGGAGAGGGAAGTAGGTAAGTTATGCTAGCTTGACTTTGATAACTTTAACATGCAGATGTGCTGCAGAATTGAGTCAACCCACATACTAACTCTCTGTATCAGTAGAGCAGGTGTTTAAATTAGCTAATCAATCAACACTGGCGTTCAGGCAATCACTTTTCAATAATCGCAAAATAAACATCAAGCCTGACGAAATAGCCTTGAATGTTCTGCTCTCTGTGTGGGAAATGTTTGCGTGTTTTTGGTCGTTGAATTCTGATACACTTTGAACGTAATCTCCGCCCCGTCGGATTGTGGAGAAGTTGTCGGTTGCTATGGCAACGGGTCTGAATGTAGCGTCGCGTCGACGCAGAGAGTGAGGCAAAAGAAGAATACGAGTGGTTCTGAGTTATTCTTCACCGGTTTTTTTGCGTTATTTTTGCTTACTTTGTGCGAATGCTTGAATTTTCAGAATGCAAACAATAACATCCAGCATGTCCACAAGATTAGATGGTTTTTCAGTGGCGTGCACAAACGTTTTGGGGAAACAGTTTGAGATTTCACACAAGCCACACACTACACTATTTAAAAAAAGATTTCAGAAGGGTACTCTTTGTTCAGAGGAAAAAAAGGCTACGTGTCTTAGCACCACCTAGTGGCTAACTGTGCCCTGTCCCTGCACTTTTCTGTGCACGCAGTTAAACTTTTGCCATCTGTTGGTGCAGGTCGCACCATGCAGCCGTGGACAGCAGCCGTGGAGGACACGCAAGCCTGTGGAGACGACGCTGCAGATGAGATCATGGAGCGCATAGTGCGCTCGGCCACGCAGGGCCCGGGAACCAGAACGCAGCCCAGAGAGAGGAGGAGATCCAGAGCCAACCGCAAATCACGTACGACCCAAAGAGCTTCGCTCACTTCCTGTCTGGCTAAAAACCTTTGGGTATAAATCAGACTGTAAAAGCAGAGATGCACCAATCAGACGTTTTGTAGTCAATCTTGTAAAACGTGGACGTCCCAGTACCAATTTTAGTCGATTTTTCTATACAAGCAATAATTAATATATTATTAATAGTTTACTTTATAATACGATGCATTTAAATAAATATAAAATTTCTATATTGTACATTCAGAAATAAGTTAAAAGTAGAATTTCAAAGAAAAAGTTAAATTTTCAAAGAGATCTGTATTACAATTAAAACTCACCTAAAAAAAATACAACACTTCTTTTTTTGTTTTTTCAGCATTCTTTCAAGTATTGCGGAACGTCATGTGATACAATCTAAAAAGCTGTGTCCAATTTAATGTTTGTGAGAGGGGAAAAAAAACCCTGTGATTGTCATGTGAGGCGCAGGGTTCAGAGCAAAATGCACACAGGAAAGTGTTGGAGACGAACAGGCAACATGAAGGAGAACAGAGGATACAGCTGGGAGGAATTAGCAGAGAGAGAAAGGAGATCAGTGAATCTTGACACAAGGGGGCAGACATGGCACGGGTAAAATAATGGTAGCTTAGAGAAAATGACTAATGGAGATCTAGAAGGAAATAAGCAGAGAGAAAACAAGCTTAAACCCTACAAGAACAGAAATATATAACAGGACAGCGCCTAAATAATTCCTAAGATTTACTAAAATCTAAGGAAATACATAATGAGGTACAATATTAAGCGTACAACCAAATCTAAGGGATGATCTACACCGTTCTTATTTGCTTGTCATAACCATTTATGGCTTTTATCCGACTTCATTTCAAATACCTTACTGATAGTAAATATTGTAAGCTTTAATGAAAGGGGGGGGTAAGTTCAAAGGCTGCAGTTTTGACTTCTCCTCCAGTAGCTGATTGCTGGTGCAATGACAAAGCAAAAAACGAGGGCTGACTATGAACTCAAATCCCATCCTGAAATAGAACCGACTGCAGCTCACTATGATTGTTCAGGTCGAAACCAGAAAAGCTCTTCATTTCCATCTAATTGCAAAATAGCATTTAGAGTTTTTCAGACTTCTGTTGAATGTCTTCCGGTGTGCATTAATACATATTAAGTTATATTTGGTGGTTGAAGTATTAAAATAGGCAGCTGTAAGCACTTTGGAAGAGGTTTCAAGTATTTGTGTATTATTGCTATCTGAAAGTGGCTCTGGTCCCAAACCCCTGCAAATGGGGATCCACTGTGTAACACCAGACCAACAGAAAGTATCTTTTTAAAACAGAAATGTTGTGTTGCTGCCTACACAATCATGAGGAAGGATGTTGACTGAAGTGCTAATGAGAACAAGCCAGAAAAGGTTATTGAGTGAGTCCTCTTAGTTCAGTTACAGCGTCTTGTTACTGAACGAAGAGTAACAAGTAAAAATTGTGAACATTGCAACAGGATCCACAATTGTAACATCAGTTGCTAGCTAGCTAGATGTTTGCTACTAGCTAACATCTAGCAAGCTAACAACTAACAGGTGTTAGCTGTTAGAACAACCTCCTAGCAGCTAGCAGGCCATGCTGCTACTAGCATGACCTGTTAGCGCTTAACATAACGTGATTTAAAGATTTAGAATTTCCAACCAAAGTTGTGTTTAGAGTTTCCAACCAAAGTAAGTTGAAAGTCGTTTGATTCTGGTCGCGATATGATTCTTCAACGCATTCCTTCATAAACGTCATCGTATGGGAATTCTATATATGGTGTTGTGATATTTTTTTTTTCTTTTTGCAGTGAGGCGGACTCTTAAAAACGGCCTTACACCAGAAGAAGCTCTCGCTTTGGGGTTGACCGATTCTCCGGACACATAAACATGCTGACCTCCCCTCACCTTAACCCCTGACCCCAGCCCCAACCTGTCCCCACTGCTGTGGAAACGCTCCAGCGTGAGACGCCCATGTCAGCCTTTAGAGTTTTAGCCCACCAGCCACAAGCCTCTTCAGGTTTTGCACCAGCTGCTGCTAATGTTTCTGAGTGAAGACGCTGCCAACCGGGATGGTGTGTTTTGTTCTCGTTTTGTATTTTAAGCACAGAAGCAGAAAACGGAGGTGAAGAAAGACGTGTTCTCTTGAAGACTATAGCTTAAAAATCTCTTTCAGTCACACGCAGGTACTATAAAGAATTCAACGTCTTGGATCTTTCCAAAGTTCTTTTAAAGAAATCCAAAGGGATCTTTTCTGATTCATTGAAGCTGTGAATTTTTTTTTTTTTTTTGCTGTAAAGCAGTTGATAGGAATTTTAATTAGTTTTTTTTTAAACCAGAATCCAGGTGATCTCCCTAAAAAAAAAAAAATGAAGAAAGTATTGTACATATGAAATAGGAATATGAAAGGTTTTCAGGCTGATGAGTGCCTTTCTTTTTAAAAAGGGACAATGCTGTACCTTCGCAATCACCATCCAAGCTACGGTGGCTCAGAGGTGTCACATTTACAGTATTTATTTCGCAAAGCTCTGACGTCTTGCACCTTAACTGATATGTATCCTCTCTTATGCTGAAACGAGCGACTGAAACGGAGGAGTGTTTTAATCTCAGAGGAACTTTTTTTTTTTTTTTTTTGTAAAATGTAAAAACGCTACGATGATGAAACAAACTTGTAGCGGACACGCAGAGCACTCTGCATTAAATGTGTAAAATGCCCTCATCAGGTAAAACATCCTGTAGTTCGACAGTGTGCGCGCTTAGTGAGGTGGTGTCGTATTTAGTTTTTTTCTTTTGTCGTATTTTGTTTTTTCTTTTGTCGTTTTTTTTTTGTTTTGTTTTTTTGTAGAAACTTGTATTATAGTCTCTGAGAAAGGTGGAGTTTCTGTGGATTGTAATTGTAAAGAAAACCCATAACAAAATGCGTCCGTCCCAGAAATCTTTTTTTTTTTTTTTTGTTGGAGTGAGGAAGTGTTGGAACTTTCCGTTTTGATTTCTGTGCTTGCGTTGTACTCAGTCTGGACTTGAACAGAGGACACGGAGGAGCGCCGACAGACACTTTCACTTGAAATGCCGTGTTAAACACATTCTGCAATAAAAAGCAAATGAATGTTCACCTTCTTTTTCTTGTTCTCGTCTTTCACCTGAGTTAGACATTAACTAATGGGTAGGCCTTTGAGCGCCCAACTTTCAGATAAATTAGGGGGTGGGAGTTGCTCAGCCACTCTTCACCACGTTTCCCAGACAGAGCGGTGAGGTTCCTTTCTAACTATGGCGAAGTCGATGTATCTGCTGTGGGGTTCCGGATCCCCTCCATGCTGGCGCCTCATGATCACCCTGGAGGAGAAGAAACTACAGGGATACAAGCAAAAACTGCTGTCTTTTGAGAAAGAGGAGCATAAATCTAAAGAGGTTTTGGAAATCAACCCCAGAGGACAAGTAGGTGCACACCTAAATACTGCTTGAAAGTTGTTTTTTTTTTTTTCATGATTTAAGTTGGTGCCATGGAGAATTTAGTTTGAAGATGGACTGTTAAATTTCTGCAAGGAAGGGGGCTTCATTGGGGGGTCAAAGTCTACAGTTGTAAAGTTTCCTCTGGTAACTGATTGCAGGTACAATGACAAAGCAGAATACAAGAGCATGACTTTGAACTTACGTCTTATTCTAAAATAGAACTTATTGCAGCGTGTTGCGATTGTTCCAGTTCACAAAAAGCTGTTTATTTTCACCTGAACATGGTTGCTCTTTAGACTTTTCCTGCAGTGATGTTTAAGTACCTTTAATAATAAATTAGAATGGAGTTACAAATGAAGATTTGTGATGTTTCTGTTCATTTTCTTGATTGTGACCGACTGCTGATGAGAAGTCAAATTCTCCAGAAACAAATCAATATGACCAATGGCAGTGTTTTGCTTAAAATAATAATAATAAAAATAGTTGTCCTTTTTAATTGACAGTCCAGTCATTGTCATTTTTCACAAATAGGATCAGCTATAAAAGCTCCCTTGGTACAGAAGTATATGAATGGGAAGTTGAGTGGAAGAAAATAGTGAGGATTGCAGCTGGAGCTGCTGCATCTACACACAACTGTTCCAACCCAATTGGCTTTAGATCACCCTAAACCAGAAACAATGTCAGCAGTGCTGATCCTGTTTTTTTTGTTTGTTTGTTTGTTTGTTTTGTTGTTTTGGTTTTCGTTTCTTAGGGAAGCGAATGTTTATTTTAATCTTTTTTTTATAGCAGCTATAACGTACCAAGGTGATACAAAAACAATTGCAAGCCACTGATTCTGACGGGAAGCATCGCAGGACGGTTAACAGTTTTATAAACCATTATTTTCTCCCCCTGTAAGAAGCAGTGGAAGTGAAAACTTCCCACAGAAACTTGTGAAATTCCGACCTTTTAACACAACTTAAAAACTAGAAGGTGTTGAAACAGCCATGGTGGTCTCACAGCTGATGGTAAACCTTTCCTGTCCATCACCTGAGACAGGCTGGCTGCTGTTAGAAGCTGAGATGTGGCGGAAAATGCTCAACAGGAAGCAATAAGGCAAAAATTTGCTACTAATAATGGCTCCATATGTGATCTTACAATTAAATGACAGTGTGAACATTATGAATGAAATAATCTGAAATTTAGAATTATATGTTGCTACAAAGAACATCCAAATGTACTGTATTTTTGGTGTATTACGACTTTCTACTAACTAGATGCTAAGTTTACAAGAACAGATCTACACCACATGTGTTGTACATTTTATTTTTGTCTTTAAGAAAGACATATTACTACTTATCTGCCTGGTATATTTCAAGTAAGACCTCCCCAAGTTTAAAAACTGACAAATGACCCTTAAGGCCCTTTTAATACAAAGGTTTCACCTCAAATTCCAATATGGCCGACATGCTTAACATAAAGATATCTCCTGTACTACAACGCATATTTTCATTTGTCTGTAATTAAATCTTCAACAAACATGAACAGATATACAATTTCTACAACTTAACATGTTCCTCTAATGTTAATGCATGTGATGTGGAGACATGCATTGTTATTAGCTTGTTATTGGTATTTAACCAGTTCAGTTAACTGGGTCATGGTTTATTTAGGTCCGATATGGTTCTGCTCTGAGCACTGTCGAACAGTCCAAGTCTGACCGGAGACACTTATCATTTTACATCCCAAGTCCTTTAGCACAGAGCTTAGTAAAGTGGTTATTAATGTGTGTTTAATC